>NW_026613519.1:0-90000 GCF_026213295.1 Gadus chalcogrammus | reverse complement strand
TAATATATAAGACTATATAGATATAGTCGTGTGTGTATAGCTTATACACATGACAGGACACGCATATCTTTTCAATTTTTATTCATTCAGAATACTTACATACTATTTGAAAATGAAAGAGGCTGGGATTTTGTTTTATATCATTCGTTTATATTGTTCAGTATGCCTAAATGAGGCCATAGCACAGTTAACGGACGAGCAGAGGTGGTGACGTCATCGAGTCCGCTGCTGTTCCAATCACAGGTATGAAAGATAAAGTGAAACGGAAGGTTTAATTAATAAATACTGTATTATCTGGGGCAGTATGTATACCAGCGTTAATATTTACTTGTAAGGTTTTTTTAAAGATAATATATAAATATATATAGATATAGTCGTGTGTGTATAGCTTATACACATGACAGGACACGCATATCTTTTCCATTTTTATTCATTCAGAATACTTACATACTATTTGAAAATGAAAGAGGCTGGGATTTTGTTTTATATCATTTGTTTATATTGTTCAGTATGCCTAAATGAGGCCATAGCACAGTTAACGGACGAGCAGAGGTGGTGACGTCATCGAGTCCGCTGCTGTTCCAATCACAGGTATGAAAGATAAAGTGAAACGGTAGGTTTAATTAATAAATACTGTATTATCTGGGGCAGTATGTATACCAGCGTTAATATTTACTTGTAAGGTTTTTTTAAAGATAATATATAAATATATATATATAGATAAAGTCGTGTGTGTATAGCTTATACACATGACAGGACACGCATATCTTTTCCATTTTTATTCATTCAGAATACTTACATACTATTTGAAAATGAAAGAGGCTGGGATTTTGTTTTATATCATTTGTTTATATTGTTCAGTATGCCTAAATGAGGCCATAGCACAGTTAACGGACGAGCAGAGGTGGTGACGTCATCGAGTCCGCTGCTGTTCCAATCACAGGTATGAAAGATAAAGTGAAACGGTAGGTTTAATTAATAAATACTGTATTATCTGGGGCAGTATGTATACCAGCGTTAATATTTACTTGTAAGGTTTTTTTAAAGATAATATATAAATATATATAGATAAAGTCGTGTGTGTATAGCTTATACACATGACAGGACACGCATATCTTTTCAATTTTTATTCATTCAGAATACTTACATACTATTTGAAAATGAAAGAGGCTGGGATTTTGTTTTATATTATTCGTTTATATTGTTCAGTATGCCTAAATGAGGCCATAGCACAGTTAACGGACGAGCAGAGGTGGTGACGTCATCGAGTCCGCTGCTGTTCCAATCACAGGTATGAAAGATAAAGTGAAACGGAAGGTTTAATTAATAAATACTGTATTATCTGGGGCAGTATGTATACCAGCGTTAATATTTACTTGTAAGGTTTTTTTAAAGATAATATATAAATATATATATATAGATAAAGTCGTGTGTGTATAGCTTATACACATGACAGGACACGCATATCTTTTCCATTTTTATTCATTCAGAATACTTACATACTATTTGAAAATGAAAGAGGCTGGGATTTTGTTTTATATCATTTGTTTATATTGTTCAGTATGCCTAAATGAGGCCATAGCACAGTTAACGGACGAGCAGAGGTGGTGACGTCATCGAGTCCGCTGCTGTTCCAATCACAGGTATGAAAGATAAAGTGAAACGGTAGGTTTAATTAATAAATACTGTATTATCTGGGGCAGTATGTATACCAGCGTTAATATTTACTTGTAAGGTTTTTTTAAAGATAATATATAAATATATATAGATAAAGTCGTGTGTGTATAGCTTATACACATGACAGGACACGCATATCTTTTCAATTTTTATTCATTCAGAATACTTACATACTATTTGAAAATGAAAGAGGCTGGGATTTTGTTTTATATTATTCGTTTATATTGTTCAGTATGCCTAAATGAGGCCATAGCACAGTTAACGGACGAGCAGAGGTGGTGACGTCATCGAGTCCGCTGCTGTTCCAATCACAGGTATGAAAGATAAAGTGAAACGGAAGGTTTAATTAATAAATACTGTATTATCTGGGGCAGTATGTATACCAGCGTTAATATTTACTTGTAAGGTTTTTTTAAAGATAATATATAAATATATATATATAGATAAAGTCGTGTGTGTATAGCTTATACACATGACAGGACACGCATATCTTTTCCATTTTTATTCATTCAGAATACTTACATACTATTTGAAAATGAAAGAGGCTGGGATTTTGTTTTATATCATTCGTTTATATTGTTCAGTATGCCTAAATGAGGCCATAGCACAGTTAACGGACGAGCAGAGGTGGTGACGTCATCGAGTCCGCTGCTGTTCCAATCACAGGTATGAAAGATAAAGTGAAACGGTAGGTTTAATTAATAAATACTGTATTATCTGGGGCAGTATGTATACCAGCGTTAATATTTACTTGTAAGGTTTTTTTAAAGATAATATATAAATATATATAGATAAAGTCGTGTGTGTATAGCTTATACACATGACAGGACACGCATATCTTTTCAATTTTTATTCATTCAGAATACTTACATACTATTTGAAAATGAAAGAGGCTGGGATTTTGTTTTATATCATTCGTTTATATTGTTCAGTATGCCTAAATGAGGCCATAGCACAGTTAACGGACGAGCAGAGGTGGTGACGTCATCGAGTCCGCTGCTGTTCCAATCACAGGTACGTAGGCCTACTCGCGTGCTCGCAAGTCGGTGCTTGAAGTACAGACTTCCCAAGGTATGACAATACATCAATATGAATTTGACATCAGATACTGATTCCTCCCAATATGGATTTGATTTGTCATGTATAACACCTATTAGCCAAATGTGAAAATTAATCGAAACGATCTTTCCTCCCATCAGATACTAATACCCCGCAATTGTGTTCAACCAGAGACGACGATGACATCATGGACGAGAACGGATTCCTCCCAATATGAATTTGATTTGTTAACACCTATTAGCCAAAGGATTTGATTTGTCATGCATAGCCTACCTATTAGCCAAATGTGGAAAGATAATCAAAACGATCTTTCCTCCCATCAGATACTGATACCCCGCAATTGTGTTCAACCAGAGACGACGATGACATCATGGACGAGAACGGATTCCTCCCAATATGGATTTTATTTGTCATGTATAACACCTATTAAATCAAAACGATCTTTCCTCCCATCAGATACTGATACCCCGCAATTGTGTTCAACCAGAGACGACGATGACATCATGGACGAGAACGGATTCCTCCCAATATGGATTTGATTTGTCATGTATAACACCTATTAGCCAAATGTGAAAAATAATTGAAACGATCTTTCCTCCCTTCAGATACTGATACCCCGCAATTGTGTTCAACCAGAGACGACGATGACAACGGGAGCGGAGGTATACTGGACGAGAACGGGAACGGAGGTTTACCTTCTTCTTTTAGTATACCTTCTTCTTCTAAATGTCTGGTTATAAAAATCCATGCAGGCTTTATGTCCATGTAACCAGCATGAATTTGCTCATTGAAAAATGAGCAAATTCTAATTTACATTTTGCAGATGATGTGTTAAGAGTGATGTGTCAAGAGTGATGCGTTAAGGGTGATGTGTTAAGAGTGATGTTTAAGAGTGATGTGTTAAGTCTGAATAAAAAGTCTGAATAAAAATTGAAAAACATCTCATATTGTTTATTTATTACACTTCATTTACACAAATTAAGGAATTATACTTATATCTGGATATAAAGGTTTTGACTGTGGGAGGTTCGGTGTGGGAGTTATGTCCCCAAACGCTTTTCAGAACATTCCTTTGGCCAAATAGGAGATATACAATGTTGTCGTTTTTTGGCGCCGCCCTGTTGGCGAAATTTTCCAAAGACAATTTTTCCTTTGCCAAATAACTCCCGCCCACATTAATAATTATTGGCCATATTTTTTATATAGACTCGGGTTTGCCCCTTGATGGTTTCCTTATAGTTCGAAGAACATTCCTTGGTCCAATTAGAAGATATAAAATTTCCTTGTTTATTGCGCCCCCTAATGGCGAAAAATTCCGGAATTTTTATCGAACGAGATTAAGGTTAGCAACAACATGTGTGTAAAATTTGGACTCGTTCCGATGCCTAATTTTGGATTTCTTTGGATTTTTGATTTTCCATGTCTAATTTAGCTCATAAACCAATATTCAAAACGCTCCCGTTTCGTCGTCGAAGGTCGGATCAAAAAACTGTCCGATAATTTCTTTGCGCGTGCGTCTAAAGATGTCGTGTGCAAAGTTTGCTGTTGATTGGTCAAGAAATGTGCGAGGAGTAGCGAAAAAACAGTTTTGCGGTTTTCGCGATATAGCGAAAAATATTCATAGACGCAAATGGGCGTGGCCTATACCAAAAGATGCAGCAGACTCCAGTGAATCTGTGTGTACAAGGTTTTGAATGTGGGAGGTTCGGTGTGGGAGTTATAGCCCCAAACGCGTATTCCTTGGTATAGCGCCACCTAGTGGCCGGCAGGTCTGGATTTTGTCGTCTGCTTAGTCCGAACAGATCTGGATCTAGTCATGCAATTCGCGTGTCGGCACCATTTACGGTTTGGGCTGTGGTATCACTTTTAGGGGGGCAAGTATAGGAATAATAATCCTTACAAAAACAATAGGGATCCAACCTGTTGGCTTGGACCCCTAATAATAACTAGAACTGCAAGCAGTTATGCAGGGGTCCAAGAAGTGTGCATTTCGCCGGCACAACGCGACAAGAAATGTGCATTTCGCCGGCACAACGCGACAAGAAATGTGCGTTTCGCCGGCACAACGCGAAGCATGTGTTCAAAACGCTACCCTGAACCTGTGGATACAAAGGATTTGACTGTGGTAGGAGTAGCGAGAAGTCAGTGTAGCGTTTTCGCGACGAAATTTTGTAGAAGATATACAATTTCCTCGTTTATTGCGCCCCCTAATGGCGAAATTGTCCGACATTTTTATCGAACGTCATTACGGTTAGCACCAACATGTGTGTAGAATTTGGACTCGATCCGATGTCTAATTTCGGATTTTTTTGGATTTTTAATTTTCCACGTCTAATTTAGCTAATAAACAAATATTCAAAATGCTACCGTTTCGTCGTCGAAGGTCGGATCAAAAAACTGTTGATGATTCCTTTGCGTGTGCGTCTGAAGATGTCGTGTGCAAAGTTTGGTGTTGATTGGTCAAGAAATGTGGGAGGAGTAGGGAAAAAACAGTTTTGCGGTTTTCGCGATTTAGCGAAAAATATTCATAGACGCAAATGGGCGTGGCCTAGGCCAAAAGATGCAGCAGACTCCAGTGCATCTGTGTGTACAAGTTTTTGGACTCTGGGAGGTTCGGTGTGGGAGTTATAGCCCCAAACGTGTTTCTCCTTGGTATAGCGCCACCTAGTGGCCGGCATGTCTGGATTTGGTTATCTGAGTAGCGGTGCCGGTACTGGTTCTAGTCATGTAATTGGCGCGTGTGCACCATTTACGGTTTGGGCTGTGGTACCACTTTTAGCGCAGGAATAATAACAAGAAGTGTGCATTTCGCCGGCACAACGCGAAGCATGTGTTCAAAAATTGAGAAACAGCGTGTGCCAAAAGATGCAGCTGACTCCAGTGAATCTGTGGATATAAAGGTTTTGACTGTGGGAGCTTCGGTGTGGGAGTTATAGCCCAAAACGCGTTTTCAGAACATTCCATTGGCCAGTTAGGAGATGTATTATTTCGTCGTTTATTTGCGCCCCCTTGTGGCGAAATTTTCCAAAGACAATTTTCCTTTGCCAAATAACTCCCGCCCACATTAATAATTCTTGGCCATATTTTTTATATAGACTCGGGTTTGCCCCTTGATGGTTCCCTTATAGTTTGAAGAACATTCCTTTGGCCAATTAGAAGATATACAATTTCCTCGTTTATTGCGCCCCCTTATAGCGAAATATTCCGATTATTTTACTGAACGCCAGTAGGGGTAGCATCGACATGTGTCAAAAATTTGGACTTGATCCGATGTTTAATTTTGGTATTCTTTAATTTTTTTGCGTTTCGACGTAAAACGTAGCTAATAAACAAATATTCAAAACGCTACCGTTTCGTCGTCAAAGGGCAAATCAAAAAAGTGTTCTAAAATTTCTTTGCGTGTCTGTCTGAAGATGTCGTGTGCAAAGTTTGGTGTTGATTGGTCAAGAAATGTGGGAGGAGTAGCGAAAAAACAGTTTTACGGTTTTCGCGGTTTTGCGAAAAAAAATTACAGACGCAAATGGGCGTGGCCTATGCCAAAAGATGCAGCAGACTCCAGTGGATATGTGGGTACAAGTTTTTGACTGTGGGAGGTTTGGTGTGGGAGTTATAGCCCCAAACGCGTTTTCCCTTGGTATAGCGCCACCTAGTGTTCGGCGTGTCTGGATTTTGTCGTCTGCGTAGTCCGAAGAGATCTGGATCTAGTCATGCAATTCGCGTGTCGGCACCATTTACGGTTTGGGCTGTGGTCCCACTTTTAGGGAGGTAAGAATAATAATAATAATCCTTACAAAAACAATAGGGATCCAACCTGTTGGCTTGGACCCCTAACTAGAACTGCAAGCAGTTATGCAGGGGTCCAAGAAGTGTGCATTTCGCCGGCACAACGCGACAAGAAATGTGCATTTCGCCGGCACAACGCGAAGCATGTGTTGAAAACGCTACCCTGAACCTGTGGATACAAAGGATTTGACTGTGGTAGGAGTAGCGAGAAGTCAGTGTAGCGTTTTCGCGGCGAAATTTTGTAGAAGATATACAATTTCCTCGTTTATTGCGCCCCCTAATGGCGGAATTTTCCGAAATTTTTATCGAACGTCATTAAGGTTAGCACCAACATGTGTGTAGAATTTGGACTCGATCCGATGTCTAATTTTGGATTTTTTTGGATTTTTAATTTTCCACGTCTAATTTAGATAATAAACCAATATTCAAAACTCTACCGTTTCGTCGTCGAAGGTCGGATCAAAAAACTGTCTAAGATTTCTATGCGTGTGCGTCTGAAGATGTCGTGTGCAAAGTTTGGTGTCGATTGGTCAAGAAATGTGGGAGGAGTAGGGAAAAAACAGTTTTGCGGTTTTCGCGATTTAGCGAAAATATTCACAGACGCAAATGGGCGTGGCCTAGGCCAAAAGATGCAGCAGACTCCAGTGCATCTGTGTGTACAAGTTTTTGGACTGTGGGAGGTTCGGTGTGGGAGTTATAGCCCCAAACGCGTATTCCTTGGTATAGCGCCACCTAGTGGCCGGCGTGTCTGGATTTTGTCGTCTGCATAGTCTTCACTGACCTGGATCTAGTCATGCAATTGGCGTGTGTGCAACATTTACGGTATGGGCTGTATTCCCACTTTCTTGGTAGGAAGTATAATAATAATAAAAATAATAAAAATCCTTACAAAAACAATAGGGATCCAACCTGTTGGCTTGGACCCCTAACTAGAACTGCAAGCAGTTATGCAGGGGTCCAAGAAGTGTGCATTTCGCCGGCACAACGCGAAGCAAGTATTCAAAACGCTACCGTGAACAACCTGTGGATATAAAGGTTTTGACTGTGAGAGGTTCAGTGTGGGAGTTTCGGCCCCAAACGCATTTTCCGCTACCGTTTAGTCGTCGACGGTTGGATCAAAATAGTTTTTACTGATTTGCAACGCAAAACATATATTCAAAACGCTACCGTTTCGTCAACGATGGTCGGATCAAAATAGTTTTGCTGATTTCTTGTAGTGTGCGTCTGAAGATGTCGTGTGCAAAGTTTGGTGTCAATTGGGCAAGAAATGTGGGAGGAGTAGCGAAAAGGCAGTTTAGCTGTTTTTGCGATTTTGCATAAAGAAAATACTGACGCAAATGGGCCTGGCCTATGCCAAAAGATGCAGCTGACTCCAGTGAATCTGTGCGTATAACGTTTTTGACTGTGGGAGCTTTGGTGTGGGAGTTGTAGCCTAAAACGCGTTTTCAGAACATTCCATTGGCCAAATAGGAGATATATTATTTCGTCGTTCTTTGGCGCCGCCCTGTTGGCGAAATTTTCCAAAGACAATTTTCCTTTGCCAAATAACTCCCGCCTACATTATTAATTCTTGGCCATATTTTTTATATAGACTCGGGTTTGCCCCTTGATGGTTCCCTTATAGTTTGAAGAACATTCCTTTGGCCAATTAGAAGATATACAATTTCCTCGTTTATTGCGCCCCCTAATGGCGAAATATTCCGAATTCTTTATTGAACGCCATTAAGGGTAGCACCGACATGAGTCTAAAATTTGGACTTGATCCGACGTCTACTTTTGGTATTCTTTGAATTTTTGCGTTTCGACGTAAAACGTAGCCAATAAACAAATATTCAAAACGCTACCGTTTCGTCGTCGAAGGTCGGATAAAAAAGCTGTTGATGATTCCTTTGCGTGTGCGTCTGAAGATGTCGGGTGCAAAGTTTGGTGTTGATTGGTCAAGAAATGTGGGAGGAGTAGGGAAAAAACTGTTTTGCGGTATTCGCGAATTAGCGAAAAATATTCATAGACGCAAATGGGCGTGGCCTAGCCCAAAAGATGCAGCAGACTCCAGTGCATCTGTGTGTACAAGTTTTTGGACTCTGGGAGGTTCGGTGTGGGAGTTATAGCCCCAAACGCGTATTCCTTGGTATAGCGCCACCTAGTGGCCGGCGTGTCTGGATTTTGTCGTCTGCTTAGAACTCAGGGCCCTGGATCTAGTCATGCAATTGGCGTGTCGGCACCTTTTACGGTTTGGGCTGTGGACCCACTTCTAGGGGGGAATAATAATAACTAGAACTGCAAGCAGTTATGCAGGGGTCCAAGAAGTGTGCATTTCGCCGGCACAACGCGACAAGAAATGTGCGTTTCGCCGGCACAACGCGAAGCATGTGTTCAAAACGCTACCCTGAACCTGTGGATACAAAGGATTTGACTGTGGTAGGAGTAGCGAGAAGTCAGTTCGCAGCGAAATTTTTTAGAAGATATACAATTTCCTCGTTTATGGCGCCCCCTAATGGCGAAATTTTCCGATTTTTTTATTGAACGGCATTAAGGTTAGCACCAACATGTCTGTAAAATTTGGACTCGTTCTGATGTCTACTTTTTGATTTTTCTGGATTTTTGATTTTCCACGTCTAATTTAGCTCATAAACCAATATTCAAAACGCTCCCGTTTCGTCAACGAAGGTCGGATCAAAAAATTGTCCGATAATTTCTTTGCGCGTGCGACTAAAGATGTCGTGTGCAAAGTTTGGTGTTGATTGGTCAAGAAATGTGCGAGGAGTAGCGAAAAAACAGTTTTGCGGTTTTCGCGATTTAGCGAAAAATATTCATAGACGCAAATGGGCGTGGCCTAGGCCAAAAGATGCGGCAGACTCCAGTGCATCTGTGTGTACAAGTTTTTGGACTGTGGGAGGTTCGGTGTGGGAGTTATAGCCCCAAACGCGTCTTTCCTTGGTATAGCGCCACCTAGTGGCCGGCGTGTCTGGATTTGGTCGTCTGCTTAGAACTCAGGGCCCTGGATCTAGTCATGCAATTGGCGTGTCGGCACCATTTACGGTTTGGGCTGTGGACCCACTTCTAGGGGGGAATAATAATAATAATAATAATAATAATAATAAAAAAAATCCTTACAAAAACAATAGGGATCCAACCTGTTGGCTTGGACCCCTAACTAGAACTGCAAGCAGTTATGCAGGGGTCCAAGAAGTGTGCATTTCGCCGGCACAACGCGACAAGAAATGTGCATTTCGCCGGCACAACGCGAAGCATGTGTTGAAAACGCTACCCTGAACCTGTGGATACAAAGGATTTGACTGTGGTAGGAGTAGCGAGAAGTCAGTGTAGCGTTTTCGCGGCGAAATTTTGTAGAAGATATACAATTTCCTCGTTTATTGCGCCCCCTAATGGCGGAATTTTCCGAAATTTTTATCGAACGTCATTAAGGTTAGCACCAACATGTGTGTAGAATTTGGACTCGATCCGATGTCTAATTTTGGATTTTTTTGGATTTTTAATTTTCCACGTCTAATTTAGCTAATAAACCAATATTCAAAACTCTACCGTTTCGTCGTCGAAGGTCGGATCAAAAAACTGTCTAAGATTTCTATGCGTGTGCGTCTGAAGATGTCGTGTGCAAAGTTTGGTGTCGATTGGTCAAGAAATGTGGGAGGAGTAGGGAAAAAACAGTTTTGCGGTTTTCGCGATTTAGCGAAAAATATTCATAGACGCAAATGGGCGTGGCCTAGGCCAAAAGATGCAGCAGACTCCAGTGCATCTGCGTGTACAAGTTTTTGGACTGTGGGAGGTTCGGTGTGGGAGTTATAGCCCCAAACGCGTATTCCTTGGTATAGCGCCACCTAGTGGCCGGCGTGTCTGGATTTTGTCGTCTGCATAGTCTTCACTGACCTGGATCTAGTCATGCAATTGGCGTGTGTGCAACATTTACGGTATGGGCTGTATTCCCACTTTCTTGGTAGGAAGTATAATAATAATAACTAGAACTGCAAGCAGTTATGCAGGGGTCCAAGAAGTGTGCATTTCGCCGGCACAACGCGACAAGAAATGTGCATTTCGCCGGCACAACGCGAAGCATGTGTTCAAAACGCTACCCTGTACCTGTGGATACAAAGGATTTGACTGTGGTACGAGTAGCGAGAAGTCAGTGTAGCGTTTTCGCGGCGAAATTTTGTAGAAGATATACAATTTCCTTGTTTATTGCGCCCCCTAATGGCGAAATTTTCCGATATTTTTGTCGAACGTCATTAAGGTTAGCACCAACATGTCTGTAAAATTTGGGCTCGATCCGATGTATAATTCTGGATTTCTTCGGATTTTTGACTTTTCACGTCTAATTTAGCTAATAAACAAATATTCAAAACGCTACCGTTTCGTCGTCGAAGGTCGGATTAAGAAAGTGTCTAGGATTTCTTTGCGTGTGCGTCTGAAGATGTCGTGTGCAAAGTTTGGTGTTGATCGGGCGAGAAATGTGGGAGGAGTAGCGAAAAAACAGTTTTGCGGTTTTCGCGATTTAGCGAAAAATATTCATAGACGGAAATGGGCGTGGCCTAGGCCCAAAGATGCAGCAGACTCCAGTGCATCTGTGTGTACAAGTTTTTGGACTCTGGGAGGTTCGGTGTGGAAGTTATAGCCCCAAACGCGTATTCCTTGGTATAGCGCCACCTAGGGACCGGCGTGTCTGGATTTTGTTATCTGAGTAGCGGTGCCGATTCTGGATCTAGTCATGCAATTGGCGCGTGTGCACCATTTACGGTTTGGGCTGTGGTACCACTTCTAAGGCGTACGAAATAATAATAATAATCCTTACAAAAACAATAGGGATCCAACCTGTTGGCTTGGACCCCTAAAAATAATAAAAATCCTTACAAAAACAATAGGGATCCAACCTGTTGGCTTGGACCCCTAACTAGAACTGCAAGCAGTTATGCAGGGGTCCAAGAAGTGTGCATTTCGCCGGCACAACGCGACAAGAAATGTGAATTTCGCCGGCACAACGCGAAGCATGTGTTCAAAACGCTACCCTGAACCTGTGGATACAAAGGATTTGACTGTGGTAGGAGTAGCGAGAAGTCAGTGTAGCGTTTTCGCGGCGACATTTTGTAGAAGATATACAATTTCCTCGTTTATTGCGCCCCCTAACGGCGAAATTGTCCGAAAATTTTATCGAACGTCATTAAGGTTAGCACCAACATGTTTGTAGAATTTGGACTCGATCCGATGTCTACTTTTGGATTTTTTTGGATTTTTGATTTTCCACGTCTAATTTAGCTAATAAACAAATATTCAAAACTCTACCGTTTCGTCGTCGAAGGTCGGATCAAAAAACTGTTGATGATTTCTTTGCGTGTGCGTCTGAAGAAGCCGTCTGCAAAGTTTGGTGTTGATTGGTCAAGAAATGTGGGAGGAGTAGGGAAAAAACAGTTTTGCGGTTTTCGCGATTTAGCGAAAAATATTCATAGACGCAAATGGGCGTGGCCTAGGCCAAAAGATGCAGCAGACTCCAGTGCATCTGTGTGTACAAGTTTTTGGACTCTGGGAGGTTCGGTGTGGGAGTCATAGCCCCAAACGTGTTTCTCCTTGGTATAGCGCCACCTAGTGGCCGGCATGTCTGGATTTGGTTATCTGAGTAGCGGTGCCGGTACTGGTTCTAGTCATGTAATTGGCGCGTGTGCACCATTTACGGTTTGGGCTGTGGTTCCACTTTCACGGGGAGGTAGTATAATAACTAGAACTGCAAGCAGTTATGCAGGGGTCCAAGAAGTGTGCATTTCGCCGGCACAACGCGACAAGAAATGTGCGTTTCGCCGGCACAACGCGAAGCATGTGTTCAAAACGCTACCCTGAACCTGTGGATACAAAGGATTTGACTGTGGTAGGAGTAGCGAGAAGTCAGTGTAGCGTTTTCGCCGCGAAATTTTGTAGAAGATATACAATTTCCTCGTTTATTGCGCCCCCTAATGGCGAAATTTTCCGATTTTTTTATCAAACGACATTAAGGTTAGCACCAACATGTGTGTAAAATTTGAACTCGATCCGATGTCTAATTTTGGATTTTTTGGGATTTTGTTATTCCACGTCTAATTTAGCTCATAAACCAATATTCAAAACGCTACCGTTTCGTCGTCGAAGGTCGGATCAAAAAACTGTCCGATAATTTTTTTGCGTGTGCGTCTGAAGATGTCGTGTGCAAAGTTTGGTGTTGATTGGTCAAGAAATGTGGGAGGAGTAGGGAAAAAACAGTTTTGCGGTTTTCGCGATTTAGCGAAAAATATTCATAGACGCAAATGGGCGTGGCCTAGGCCAAAAGATGCAGCAGACTCCAGTGCATCTGTGTGTACAAGTTTTTGGACTCTGGGAGGTTCGTTGTGGGAGTTATAGCCCCAAACGCGTATTCCTTGGTATAGCGCCACCTAGTGGCCGGCGTGTCTGGATTTTGTCGTCTGCTTAGAACTCAGGGCCCTGGATCTAGTCATGCAATTGGCGTGTCGGCACCTTTTACGGTTTGGGCTGTGGACCCACTTCTAGGGGGGAATAATAATAAAAAAAATCCTTACAAAAACAATAGGGATCCAACCTGTTGGCTTGGACCCCTAATAATAATAAACTAGAACTGCAAGCAGTTATGCAGGGGTCCAAGAAGTGTGCATTTCGCCGGCACAACGCGACAAGAAATGTGCGTTTCGCCGGCACAAAGCGAAGCATGTGTTCAAAACGCTACCCTGAACCTGTGGATACAAAGGATTTGACTGTGGTAGGAGTAGCGAGAAGTCAGTGAAGCGTTTTCGCGGCGAAATTTTGTAGAAGATATACAATTTCCTCGTTTATTGCGCCCCCTAATGGCGAAATTTTCCGAATTTTTTATCGAACGACATTAAGGTTAGCACCAACATGTGTGTCAAATTTGGACTCGATCCGATGTCTAATTTTGGATTTCTTTGGATTTTTGATATTCCACGTCTAATTTAGCTAATAAACCAATATTCAAAACGCTACCGTTTCGTCGTCGAAGGTCTGATCAAAAAAGTGTTCCATGCATTCTTTGCGTGTGCGTCGGAAGATGTCGTATGCAAAGTTTGGTGTCGATTGGTCAAGAAATGTGGGAGGAGTAGGGAAAAAACAGTTTTGCGGTTTTCGCGATTTAGCGAAAAATATTCATAGACGCAAATGGGCGTGGCCTAGGCCAAAAGATGCAGCAGACTCCAGTGCATCTGTGTGTATAAAGTTTTGAATGTGGGAGGTTCGGTGTGGGAGTTATAGCCCCAAACGCGTATTCCTTGGTATAGCGCCACCTAGTGGCCGGCAGGTCTGGATTTTGTCGTCTGCTTAGTCCGAACAGATCTGGATCTAGTCATGCAATTCGCGTGTCGGCACCATTTACGGTTTGGGCTGTGGTATCACTTTTAGGGGGGCAAGTATAGGAATAATAATCCTTACAAAAACAATAGGGATCCAACCTGTTGGCTTGGACCCCTAAAAAAATCCTTACAAAAACAATAGGGATCCAACCTGTTGGCTTGGACCCCTAACTAGAACTGCAAGCAGTTATGCAGGGGTCCAAGAAGTGTGCATTTCGCCGGCACAACGCGACAAGAAATGTGCATTTCGCCGGCACAACGCGAAGCATGTGTTCAAAACGCTACCCTGAACCTGTGGATACAAAGGATTTGACTGTGGTAGGAGTAGCGAGAAGTCAGTGTAGCGCTTTCGCGGCGAAATTTTGTAGAAGATATACAATTTCCTCGTTTATTGCGCCCCCTAATGGCGGAATTTTCCGGAATTTTTTTCGAACGTCATTAAGGTTAGCACCAACATGTGTGTAGAATTTGGACTCGATCCGATGTCTAATTTTGGATTTTTTTGGATTTTTAATTTTCCACGTCTAATTTAGCTAATAAACCAATATTCAAAACTCTACCGTTTCGTCGTCGAAGGTCGGATCAAAAAACTGTTGATGATTTCTTTGCGTGTGTGTCTGCAGATGCCGTGTGCAAAGTTTGGTGTCGATTGGTCAAGAAATGTGGGAGGAGTAGGGAAAAAACAGTTTTGCGGTTTTCGCGATTTAGCGAAAAATATTCACAGACGCAAATGGGCGTGGCCTAGGCCAAAAGATGCAGCAGACTCCAGTGCATCTGTGTGTACAAGTTTTTGGACTGTGGGAGGTTCGGTGTGGGAGTTATAGCCCCAAACGCGTATTCCTTGGTATAGCGCCACCTAGTGGCCGGCATGTCTGGATTTTGTCGTCTGCCGTCACCTCACGGACCTGGATCTAGTCATGCAATTGGCGTGTCGGCACCATTTACGGTTTGGGCTGTGGGCACACTTTTAGTGCTGGAATAATAATAACTAGAACTGCAAGCAGTTATGCAGGGGTCCAAGAAGTGTGCATTTCGCCGGCACAACGCGAAGCATGTGTTCAAAAATTGAGAAACAGCGTATGCCAAAAGATGCAGCTGACTCCAGTGAATCTGTGGATATAAAGGTTTTGACTGTGGGAGCTTCGGTGTGGGAGTTATAGCCCAAAACGCGTTTTCAGAACATTCCATCGGCCAGTTAGGAGATATATTATTTCGTCGTTTATTTGCGACCCCTTGTGGCGAAATTTTCCAAGGACAATTTTCCTTTGCCAAATAACTCCCGCCCACATTAATAATTCTTGGCCATATTTTTATATAGACTCGGGTTTGCCCGTTGATGGTTCCCTTATAGTTTGAAGAACATTCCTTGGGCCAATTAGAAGATATACAATTTCCTCGTTTATTGCGCCCCCTAATGGCGAAATATTCCGAAAATTTTATTGAACGACATTAAGGTTAGCACCAACATGTATGTAAAATTTGGACTCGTTCCGATGTCTACTTTTGGATCTTTCTGGATTTTTGATTTTCCACGTCTAATTTAGCTAATATACCAATATTCAAAACGCTACCGTTTCGTCGTCGACGGTCGGATCAAAAAACTGTCCGATAATTTCTTTGCGTGTGCGTCTGAAGATGTCGTGTGCAAAGGTTGGTGTTGATTGGTCAAAAAATGTGGGAGGAGTAGGGAAAAAACAGTTTTGCGGTTTTCGCGATTTAGCGAAAAATATTCAGTGACGCAAATGGGCGTGGCCTAGGCCAAAAGATGCAGCAGACTCCAGTGCATCTGTGTGTATAAGGTTTTGAATGTGGGAGGTTCGGTGTGGGAGTTAAAGCCCCAAACGCGTATTCCTTGGTATAGCGCCACCTAGTGGCCGGCAGGTCTGGATTTCGTCGTCTGCTTAGTCCGAACAGATCTGGATCTAGTCATGCAATTCGCGTGTCGGCACCATTTACGGTTTGGGCTGTGGTATCACTTTTAGGGGGGCAAGTATAGGAATAATAATCCTTACAAAAACAATAGGGATCCAACCTGTTGGCTTGGACCCCTAAAAATCCTTACAAAAACAATAGGGATCCAACCTGTTGGCTTGGACCCCTAATAATAACTAGAACTGCAAGCAGTTATGCAGGGGTCCAAGAAGTGTGCATTTCGCCGGCACAACGCGACAAGAAATGTGCGTTTCGCCGGCACAAAGCGAAGCATGTGTTCAAAACGCTACCCTGAACCTGTGGATACAAAGGATTTGACTGTGGTAGGAGTAGCGAGAAGTCAGTGAAGCGTTTTCGCGGCGAAATTTTGTAGAAGATATACAATTTCCTCGTTTATTGCGCCCCCTAATGGCGAAATTTTCCGAATTTTTTATCGAACGACATTAAGGTTAGCACCAACATGTGTGTCAAATTTGGACTCGATCCGATGTCTAATTTTGGATTTCTTTGGATTTTGATATTCCACGTCTAATTTAGCTAATAAACCAATATTCAAAACGCTACCGTTTCGTCGTCGAAGGTCTGATCAAAAAAGTGTTCCATGCATTCTTTGCGTGTGCGTCGGAAGATGTCGTATGCAAAGTTTGGTGTCGATTGGTCAAGAAATGTGGGAGGAGTAGGGAAAAAAACAGTTTTGCGGTTTTCGCGATTTAGCGAAAAATATTCATAGACGCAAATGGGCGTGGCCTAGGCCAAAAGATGCAGCAGACTCCAGTGCATCTGTGTGTATAAAGTTTTGAATGTGGGAGGTTCGGTGTGGGAGTTATAGCCCCAAACGCGTATTCCTTGGTATAGCGCCACCTAGTGGCCGGCAGGTCTGGATTTTGTCGTCTGCTTAGTCCGAACAGATCTGGATCTAGTCATGCAATTCGCGTGTCGGCACCATTTACGGTTTGGGCTGTGGTATCACTTTTAGGGGGGCAAGTATAGGAATAATAATCCTTACAAAAACAATAGGGATCCAACCTGTTGGCTTGGACCCCTAATAACTAGAACTGCAAGCAGTTATGCAGGGTCCAAGAAGTGTGCGTTTCGCCGGCACAACGCGACAAGAAATGTGCGTTTCGCCGGCACAACGCGAAGCATGTGTTTAAAACGCTACCCAAAACCTGTGGATACAAAGGATTTGACTGTGGTATGAGTTGCGAGAAGTCAGTGTAGCGTTTTCGCAGCGAAATTCTGTAGAAGATATACAATTTCCTCGTTTATTGCGCCCCCTAATGGCGAAATTTTCAGATATTTTTTTCGAACGTCATTAAGGTTAGCACCGACATGTCTATAAAAATTTGGGCTCGATCCGATGTATAATTCTGGATTTCTTTGGATTTTGACTTTTCACGTCTAATTTAGCTAATAAACAAATATTCAAAACTCTACCGTTTCGTCGTCGAAGGTCGGATCAAAAAACTGTTGATGATTCCTTTGCGTGTGCGTCTGAAGATGTCGTGTGCAAAGTTTGGTGTCGATTGGTCAAAAAATGTGGGAGGAGTAGGGAAAAAACAGTTTTGCGGTTTTCGCGATTTAGCGAAAAATATTCATAGACGCAAATGGGCGTGGCCTGGGCCAAAAGATGCAGCAGACTCCAGTGCATCTGTGTGTACAAGTTTTTGGACTCTGGGAGGTTCGGTGTGGAAGTTATAGCCCCAAACGCGTATTCCTTGGTATAGCGCCACCTAGGGACCGGCGTGTCTGGATTTTGTTATCTGAGTAGCGGTGCCGATTCTGGATCTAGTCATGCAATTGGCGCGTGTGCACCATTTACGGTTTGGGCTGTGGTACCACTTCTAAGGCGTACGAAATAATAATAATAACTAGAACTGCAAGCAGTTATGCAGGGGTCCAAGAAGTGTGCATTTCGCCGGCACAACGCGAAGCATGTGTTCAAAAATTGAGAAACAGCGTATGCCAAAAGATGCAGCTGACTCCAGTGAATCTGTGGATATAAAGGTTTTGACTGTGGGAGCTTCGGTGTGGGAGTTATAGCCCAAAACGCGTTTTCAGAACATTCCATTGGCCAGTTAGGAGATATATTATTTCGTCGTTTATTTGCGACCCCTTGTGGCGAAATTTTCCAAAGACAATTTTCCTTTGCCAAATAACTCCCGCCCACACTAATAATTCTTGGCCATATTTTTTATATAGACTCGGGTTTGCCCCTTGATGGTTTCCTTTGAGTTTGAAGAACATTCCTTTGGCCAATAAGAAGATATACAATTTCCTCGTTTATTGCGCCCCCTAATGGCGAAATATTCCGAAAATTTTATTGAACGACATTAAGGTTAGCACCAACATGTCTGTAAAATTTGGACTCGTTCCGATGTCTACTTTTGGATTTTTCTGGATTTTTGATTTTCCACGTCTAATTTAGCTAATATACCAATATTCAAAACGCTACCGTTTCGTCGTCGACGGTCGGATCAAAAAACTGCCCGATAATTTCTTTGCGTGTGCGTCTGAAGATGTCGTGTGCAAAGTTTGGTGTTGATTGGTCAAGAAATGTGGGAGGAGTAGGGAAAAAACTGTTTTGCGGTTTTCGCGATTTTGCGAAAAATATTCATAGACGCAAATGGGCGTGGCCTAGGCCAAAAGATGCAGCAGACTCCAGTGCATCTGTGTGTACAAAGTTTTGAATGTGGGAGGTTCGGTGTGGGAGTTATAGCCCCAAACGCGTATTCCTTGGTATAGCGCCACCTAGTGGCCGGCAGGTCTGGATTTTGTCGTCTGCTTAGTCCGAACAGATCTGGATCTAGTCATGCAATTCGCGTGTCGGCACCATTTACGGTTTGGGCTGTGGTATCACTTTTAGGGGGGCAAGTATAGGAATAATAATCCTTACAAAAACAATAGGGATCCAACCTGTTGGCTTGGACCCCTAATAATCCTTACAAAAACAATAGGGATCCAACCTGTTGGCTTGGACCCCTAACTAGAACTGCAAGCAGTTATGCAGGGGTCCAAGAAGTGTGCATTTCGCCGGCACAACGCGACAAGAAATGTGCATTTCGCCGGCACAACGCGAAGCATGTGTTCAAAACGCTACCCTGTACCTGTGGATACAAAGGATTTGACTGGTACGAGTAGCGAGAAGTCAGTGTAGCGTTTTCGCGGCGAAATTTTGTAGAAGATACACAATTTCCTTGTTTATTGCGCCCCCTAATGGCGAAATTTTCCGATATTTTTATCGAACGTCATTAAGGTTAGCACCAACATGTCTGTAAAATTTGGGCTCGATCCGATGTATAATTCTGGATTTCTTCGGATTCTTGACTTTTCACGTCTAATTTAGCTAATAAACAAATATTCAAAACGCTACCGTTTCGTCGTCGAAGGTCGGATCAAAAAAGTGTCTAGGATTTCTTTGCGTGTGCGTCTGAAGATGTCGTGTGCAAAGTTTGGTGTTGATCGGGCGAGAAATGTGGGAGGAGTAGCGAAAAAAACAGTTTAGGCGGTTTTCGCGATTTAGCGAAAAATATTCATTGACGCAAATGGGCGTGGCCTAGGCCAAAAGATGCAGCAGACTCCAGTGCATCTGTGTGTACAAGTTTTTGGACTCTGGGAGGTTCGGTGTGGAAGTTATAGCCCCAAACGCGTATTCCTTGGTATAGCGCCACCTAGGGACCGGCGTGTCTGGATTTTGTTATCTGAGTAGCGGTGCCGATTCTGGATCTAGTCATGCAATTGGCGCGTGTGCACCATTTACGGTTTGGGCTGTGGTACCACTTCTAAGGCGTACGAAATAATAATAATAATAATCCTTACAAAAACAATAGGGATCCAACCTGTTGGCTTGGACCCCTAACTAGAACTGCAAGCAGTTATGCAGGGGTCCAAGAAGTGTGCATTTCGCCGGCACAACGCGACAAGAATTGTGCATTTCGCCGGCACAACGCGAAGCATGTGTTCAAAACGCTACCCTGTACCTGTGGATACAAAGGATTTGACTGGTACGAGTAGCGAGAAGTCAGTGTAGCGTTTTCGCGGCGAAATTTTGTAGAAGATACACAATTTCCTTGTTTATTGCGCCCCCTAATGGCGAAATTTTCCGATATTTTTATCGAACGTCATTAAGGTTAGCACCAACATGTCTGTAAAATTTGGGCTCGATCCGATGTATAATTCTGGATTTCTTCGGATTCTTGACTTTTCACGTCTAATTTAGCTAATAAACAAATATTCAAAACGCTACCGTTTCGTCGTCGAAGGTCGGATCAAAAAAGTGTCTAGGATTTCTTTGCGTGTGCGTCTGAAGATGTCGTGTGCAAAGTTTGGTGTTGATCGGGCGAGAAATGTGGGAGGAGTAGCGAAAAAACAGTTTTGCGGTTTTCGCGATTTAGCGAAAAATATTCATTGACGCAAATGGGCGTGGCCTAGGCCAAAAGATGCAGCAGACTCCAGTGCATCTGTGTGTACAAGTTTTTGGACTCTGGGAGGTTCGGTGTGGAAGTTATAGCCCCAAACGCGTATTCCTTGGTATAGCGCCACCTAGGGACCGGCGTGTCTGGATTTTGTTATCTGAGTAGCGGTGCCGATTCTGGATCTAGTCATGCAATTGGCGCGTGTGCACCATTTACGGTTTGGGCTGTGGTACCACTTCTAAGGCGTACGAAATAATAATAATAACTAGAACTGCAAGCAGTTATGCAGGGGTCCAAGAAGTGTGCATTTCGCCGGCACAACGCGACAAGAAATGTGCATTTCGCCGGCACAATGCGAAGCAAGTATTCAAAACGCTACCGTGAACAACCTGTGGATATAAAGGTTTTGACTGTGAGAGGTTCAGTGTGGGAGTTTCGGCCCCAAACGCATTTTCCGCTACCGTTTAGTCGTCGACGGTTGGATCAAAATAGTTTTTACTGATTTGCAACGCAAAACATATATTCAAAACGCTACCGTTTCGTCAACGATTGTCGGATCAAAATAGTTTTGCTGATTTCTTGTAGTGTGCGTCTGAAGATGTCGTGTGCAAAGTTTGGTGTCAATTGGGCAAGAAATGTGGGAGGAGTAGCGAAAAGGCAGTTTAGCTGTTTTTTGCGATTTTGCATAAAGAAAATACTGACGCAAATGGGCCTGGCCTATTCCAAAAGATGCAGCTGACTCCAGTGAATCTGTGCGTGTAACGTTTTTGACTGTGGGAGCTTTGGTGTGGGAGTTATAGCCTAAAACGCGTTTTCAGAACATTCCATTGGCCAAATAGGAGATATATTATTTCGTCGTTTTTTTGGCGCCGCCCTGTTGGCGAAATTTTCCAAAGACAATTTCCTTTGCCAAATAACTCCCGCCTATATAATTAATTCTTGGCCATATTTTTTATATAGACTCGGGTTTGCCCCTTGATGGTTCCCTTATAGTTTGAAGAACATTCCTTTGGCCAATTAGAAGATATACAATTTCCTCGTTTATTGCGCCCCCTAATGGCGAAATATTCCGAATTCTTTATTGAACGCCAATAAGGGTAGCACCGACATGTGTCTAAAATTGGACTTGATCCGACGTCTACTTTTGGTATTCTTTGAATTTTTGCGTTTTGACGTAAAACGTAGCCAATAAACAAATATTCAAAACGCTACCGTTTCGTCGTCGAAGGTCGGATCAAAAAACTGTTGATGATTCCTTTGCGTGTGCGTCTGAAGATGTCGTGTGCAAAGTTTGGTGTTGATTGGTCAAGAAATGTGGGAGGAGTAGGGAAAAAACTGTTTTGCGGTTTTCGCGATTTAGCGAAAAATATTCATTGACGCAAATGGGCGTGGCCTAGCCCAAAAGATGCAGCAGACTCCAGTGCATCTGTGGGTATAACGTTTTTGACTGTGGGAGGTTCGGTGTGGGAGTTATAGCCCCAACGCGTATTCCTTGGTATAGCGCCACCTAGTGGCCGGCATGTCTGGATTTTGTCGTCTGCGTACACATCACAGACCTGGATCTAGTCATGCAATTGGCGTGTCCGCACCATTTACGGTTTGGGGTGTGGGCCCACTTTTAGGGAAGGAAGTATAATAATAATAATAATAATAAAAATCCTTACAAAAACAATAGGGATCCAACCTGTTGGCTTGGACCCCTAATAATCCTTACAAAAACAATAGGGATCCAACCTGTTGGCTTGGACCCCTAATAATAGGAATAATCCTTACAAAAACAATAGGGATCCAACCTGTTGGCTTGGACCCCTAACTAGAACTGCAAGCAGTTATGCAGGGGTCCAAGAAGTGTGCATTTCGCCGGCACAACGCGAAGCATGTGTTCGAAATTGAGGAACGGCGTATGCCAAAAGATGCAGCTGACTCCAGTGAATCTGTGGATATAAAGGTTTTGACTGTGGGAGGTTCGTTGTGGGAGTTATAGCCCAAAACGTGTTTTCAGAACATTCCATTGGCCAGTTAGAAGATAAATTATTTCGTCGTTTATTTGCGCCCCCTTGTGGCGAAATTTTCCAAAGACAATTGTCCTTTGCCAAATAACTCCCGCCCACATTAATAATTCTTGGCCATATTTTTTATATAGACTCGGGTTTGCCCCTTGATGGTTCCCTTATAGTTTGAAGAACATTCTTTTGGCCAATTAGAAGATATACAATTTCCTCGTTTATTGCGCCCCCTAAGGGCGAAATATTCCGAATTCTTTATTGAACGCCATTAAGGGTAGCACCGACATGTGTGTAGAATTAGGACTCGATCCGATGTCTACTTTTGTATTTTTTTGTATTTTTGATTTTCCACGTCTAATTTAGCTAATAAACAAATATTCAAAACTCTACCGTTTCGTCGTCGAAGGTTGGATCAAAAAACTGTCTAAGATTTCTTTGCGTGTGCGTCTGAAGATGCCGTGTGCAAAGTTTGGTGTCGATTGGTCAAGAAATGTGGGAGGAGTAGGGAAAAAATAGTTTTACGGTTTTCGCGATTTAGCGAAAAATATTCATAGACGGAAATGGGCGTGGCCTAGGCCAAAAGATGCAGCAGACTCCAGTGCATCTGTGTGTACAAGGTTTTGAATGTGGGAGGTTCGGTGTGGGAGTTATAGCCCCAAACGCATATTCCTTGGTATAGCGCCACCTAGTGACCGGCGCGTCTGGATTTTGTCGTCTGCTTAGTCCGAACAGATCTGGATCTAGTCATGCAATTTGCGTGTCGGCACCATTTACGGTTTGGGGTGTGGTATCACTTTTAGGGGGGTAAGAATAATAATAAGAAAAATCCTTACAAAAACAATAGGGATCCAACCTGTTGGCTTGGACCCCTAACTAGAACTGCAAGCAGTTATGCAGGGGTCCAAGAAGTGTGCATTTCGCCGGCACAACGCGAACCAAGTATTCAAAACGCTACCGTGAACAACCTGTGGATATAAAGGTTTTGACTGTGAGAGGTTCAGTGTGGGAGTTTCGGCCCCAAACGCATTTTCCGCTACCGTTTAGTCGTCGACGGTTGGATCAAAATAGTTTTTACTGATTTGCAACGCAAAACATATATTCAAAACGCTACCGTTTCGTCAACGATGGTCGGATGAAAATAGTTTTGCTGATTTCTTGTAGTGTGCGTCTGAAGATGTCGTGTGCAAAGTTTGGTGTCAATTGGGCAAGAAATGTGGGAGAAGTAGCGAAAAGGCAGTTTAGCTGTTTTTGCGATTTTGCATAAAGAAAATACTGACGCAAATGGGCCTGGCCTATGCCAAAAGATGCAGCTGACTCCAGTGAATCTGTGCGTATAAAGTTTTTGACTGTGGGAGCTTCGGTGTGGGAGTTATAGCCTAAAACGCGTTTTCAGAACATTCCATTGGCCAAATAGGAGATAGACAATGTCGTCGTTTTTTGGAGCCGCCCTGTTGGCGAAATTTTCCAAAGACAATTTTCCTTTGCCAAATAACTCCCGCCCACATTAATAATTATAAGCCATATTTTCTGTATAGACTCGGGTTTGCCCCTTGATGGTTTCACTTGAGTTTGAAGAACATTCCTTTGGCCAATTAGAAGATATACAATTTCCTCGTTTATTGCGCCCCCTAAAGGCGGAATCTTCCGAATTTTTTTACGGACGACGTTAAGGTTGGCACCAACATGTGTGTAAAATTTGGACTCGATCCGATGTCTAATTTTGGATTTTCTGGGATTTTTGTTATTCAACGTCTAATTTAGCTAATAAACCAATATTCAAAACGCTATCGTTTCGTCGTCGAAGGTCGGATAAAAAAACTGTTGATGATTCCTTTGCGTGTGCGTCTGAAGATGTCGTGTGCAAAGTTTGGTGTTGATCGGGCGAGAAATATGGGAGGAGTAGGGAAAAAACAGTTTTGCGGTTTTCGCGATTTAGCGAAAAATATTCATAGACGCAAATGGGCGTGGCCTAGGCCAAAAGATGCAGCAGACTCCAGTGCATCTGTGTGTACAAGTTTTTGGACTCTGGGAGGTTCGGTGTGGAAGTTATAGCCCCAAACGCGTATTCCTTGGTATAGCGCCACCTAGGGACCGGCGTGTCTGGATTTTGTAATCTGAGTAGCGGTGCCGATTCTGGATCTAGTCATGCAATTGGCGCGTGTGCACCATTTACGGTTTGGGCTGTGGTACCACTTCTAAGGCGTACGAAATAATAATAATAATAATAACTAGAACTGCAAGCAGTTATGCAGGGGTCCAAGAAGTGTGCATTTCGCCGGCACAACGCGACAATAAATGTGAATTCCGCCGGCACAACGCGAACCAAGTATTCAAAACGCTACCGTGAACAACCTGTGGATATAAAGGTTTTGACTGTGAGAGGTTCAGTGTGGGAGTTTCGGCCCCAAACGCATTTTCCGCTACCGTTTAGTCGTCGACGGTTTGGATCAAAATAGTTTTTACTGATTTGCAACGCAAAACATATATTCAAAACGCTACCGTTTCGTCAACGATGGTCGGATCAAAATAGTTTTGCTGATTTCTTGTAGTGTGCGTCTGAAGATGTCGTGTGCAAAGTTTGGTGTCAATTGGGCAAGAAATGTGGGAGGAGTAGCGAAAAGGCAGTTTAGCTGTTTTTGCGATTTTGCATAAAGAAATACTGACGCAAATGGGCCTGGCCTATGCCAAAAGATGCAGCTGACTCCAGTGAATCTGTGCGTATAACGTTTTTGACTGTGGGAGTTTCGGTGTGGGAGTTATAGCCTAAAACGCGTTTTCAGAACATTCCATTGGCCAAATAGGAGATATATTATTTCGTCGCTTTTTGGCGCCGCCCTGCTGGCGAAATTTTCCAAAGACAATTTTCCTTTGCCAAATAACTCCCGCCTACATTATTAATTCTTGGCCATATTTTTTATATAGACTCGGGTTTGCCCCTTGATGGTTCCCTTATAGTTTGAAGAACATTCCTTTGGCCAATTAGAAGATATACAATTTCCTCGTTTATTGCGCCCCCCAATGACGAAATATTCCGAATTCTTTATTGAACGCCAATAAAGGTAGCACCGACATGTTTCTAAAATTTGGACTTGATCCAACGTCTACTTTTGGTATTCTTTCAATTTTTGCGTTTCGACGTAAAACGTAGCCAATAAACAAATATTCAAAACGCTACCGTTTCGTCGTCGAAGGTCAGATAAAAAAACTGTTGATGATTCCTTTGCGTGTGCGTCTGAAGATGTCGTGTGCAAAGTTTGGTGTTGATTGGTCAAGAAATGTGGGAGGAGTAGGGAAAAAACTGTTTTGCGGTTTTCGCGAATTAGCGAAAAATATTCATTGACGCAAATGGGCGTGGCCTAGCCCAAAAGATGCAGCAGACTCCAGTGCATCTGTGTGTACAAGTTTTTGGACTCTGGGAGGTTCGGTGTGGGAGTTATAGCCCCAAACGCGTATTCCTTGGTATAGCGCCACCTAGTGGCCGGCATGTCTGGATTTGGTCCTCTGCGTAGTCCGAAGAGATCTGGATCTAGTCATGCAATTGGCGTGTCGGCACCATTTACGGTTTGGGCTGTGGACCCACTTTTAGGGGGGTAAGTATAATAACTAGAACTGCAAGCAGTTATGCAGGGGTCCAAGAAGTGTGCATTTCGCCGGCACAACGCGACAAGAAATGTGCATTTCGCCGGCACAACGCGTAGCAAGTATTCAAAACGCTACCGTGAACAACATGTGGATATAAAGGTTTTGACTGTGGGAGCTTCGGTGTGGGAGTTATAGCCTAAAACGCGTTTTCAGAACATTCCATTGGCCAAATAGGAGATAGACAATGTCGTCGTTTTTTGGAGCCGCCCTGTTGGCGAAATTTTCCAAAGACAATTTTCCTTTGCCAAATAACTCCCGCCCACATTAATAATTCTTGGCCATATTTTTTATATAGACTCGGGTTTGCCCCTTGATGGTTTTCTGATAGTTTGAAGAACATTCCTTCGGCCAATTAGAAGATATACAATTTCCTCGTTTATTGCGCCCCCTAATTGCGAAATATTCCGAATTTTTTAATGAACGCCATTAAGGGTAGCACCGACATGTGTCTAAAATTTGGACTTGATCCGATGTCTAATTTTGGTATTCTTTGAATTTTTGCGTTTCGACGTAAAACGTAGCCAATAAATAAATATTCAAAACGCTACCGTTTCGTCGTCGAAGGTCGGATCAAAAAACTGTTGATGATTCCTTTGCGTGTGCGTCTGAAGATGCTGTGTGCAAAGTTTGGTGTTGATTGGTCGAGAATTGTGGGAGGAGTAGCGAAAAAACATTTTTGCGGTTTTCGCGATTTAGCGAAAAATATTCATAGACGCAAATGGGCGTGGCCTAGGCCAAAAGATGCAGCAGACTCCAGTGAATATGTGGGTACAAGTTTTTGACTGTGGGAGGTTCGGTGTGGGAGTTATAGCCCCAAACGCGTATTCCTTGGTATAGCGCCACCTAGTGGCCGGCGTGTCTGGATTTTGTCGTCTGCATAGTCTTCACTGACCTGGATCTAGTCATGCAATTGGCGTGTGTGCAACATTTACGGTATGGGCTGTATTCCCACTTTCTTGGTAGGAAGTATAATAAAAACTAGAACTGCAAGCAGTTATGCAGGGGTCCAAGAAGTGTGCATTTCGCCGGCACAACGCGACAAGAAATGTGCATTTCGCCGGCAAAACGCGAAGCATGTGTTCAAAACGCTACCCTGAACCTGTGGATACAAAGGATTTGACTGTGGTAGGAGTAGCGAGAAGTCAGTGTAGCGTTTTCGCGGCGGAATTTTGTAGAAGATAAACAATTTCCTCGTTTATTGCGCCCCCTAATGGCGAAATATTCCGATTTTTTTATTCAACGCCATTAAGGGTAGCACCGACATGTGTCTAAAATTTGGACTTGATCCGATTTCTAATTCTTGATTTTTTTGGATTTTTGATTTTCCACGTCTAATTAAGCTAATTAACAAATATTCAAAACGCTACCGTTTCGTCGTCGAAGGTCGGATCAAAAAACTGTCCGACGATTCCTTTGCGTGTGTGTCTGAAGATGTCGTGTGCAAAGTTTGGTGTCGATTGGTCAAGAAATGTGGGAGGAGTAGGGAAAAAACAGTTTTGCGGTTTTCGCGATTTAGCGAAAAATATTCATAGACGCAAATGGGCGTGGCCTAGGCCAAAAGATGCAGCAGACTCCAGTGCATCTGTGTGTACAAGTTTTTGGACTGTGGGAGGTTCGGTGTGGGAGTTATAGCCCCAAACGCGTATTCCTTGGTATAGCGCCACCTAGTGGCCGGCGTGTCTGGATTTTGTCGTCTGCATAGTCTTCACTGACCTGGATCTAGTCATGCAATTGGCGTGTGTGCAACATTTACGGTATGGGCTGTATTCCCACTTTCTTGGTAGGAAGTATAATAATAAAAATAATAAAAAATCCTTACAAAAACAATAGGGATCCAACCTGTTGGCTTGGACCCCTAATAAAAATCCTTACAAAAACATAGGGATCCAACCTGTTGGCTTGGACCCCTAATAACTAGAACTGCAAGCAGTTATGCAGGGGTCCAAGAAGTGTGCATTTCGCCGGCACAACGCAAAGCATGTGTTCGAAATTGAGGAACGGCGTATGCCAAAAGATGCAGCTGACTCCAGTGAATCTGTGGATATAACGTTTTTGACTGTGGGAGCTTCGGTGTGGGAGTTATAGCCTAAAACGCGTTTTCAGAACATTCCATTGGCCAGTTAGGAGATATATTATTTCGTCGTTTATTTGCGCCCCCTTGTGGCGAAATTTTCCAAAGACAATTTTCCTTTGCCAAATAACTCCCGCCCACATTAATAATTCTTGGCCATATTTTTATATAGACTCGGGTTTGCCCCTTGATGGTTCCCTTATAGTTTGAAGAACATTCTTTTGGCCAATTAGAAGATATACAATTTCCTCGTTTATTGCGCCCCCTAAGGGCGAAATATTCCGAATTCTTTATTGAATACCATTAAGGCTAGCACCGACATGTGTGTAGAATTAGGACTCGATCCGATGTCTACTTTTGGATTTTTTTGTATTTTTGATTTTCCACGTCTAATTTAGCTAATAAACAAATATTCAAAACTCTACCGTTTCGTCGTCGAAGGTTGGATCAAAAAACTGTCTAAGATTTCTTTGCGTGTGCGTCTGAAGATGCCGTGTGCAAAGTTTGGTGTCGATTGGTCAAGAAATGTGGGAGGAGTAGGGAAAAAATAGTTTTACGGTTTTCGCGATTTAGCGAAAAATATTCATCGACGGAAATGGGCGTGGCCTAGGCCAAAAGATGCAGCAGACTCCAGTGCATCTGTGTGTACAAGGTTTTGAATGTGGGAGGTTCGGTGTGGGAGTTATAGCCCCAAACGCATATTCCTTGGTATAGCGCCACCTAGTGACCGGCGCGTCTGGATTTTGTCGTCTGCTTAGTCCGAACAGATCTGGATCTAGTCATGCAATTTGCGTGTCGGCACCATTTACGGTTTGGGGTGTGGTATCACTTTTAGGGGGGTAAGAATAACTAGAACTGCAAGCAGTTATGCAGGGGTCCAAGAAGTGTGCATTTCGCCGGCACAACGCGACAAGAAATGTGCATTTCGCCGGCACAACGCGTAGCAAGTATTCAAAACGCTACCGTGAACAACATGTGGATATCAAGGTTTTGACTGTGGGAGCTTCGGTGTGGGAGTTATAGCCTAAAACGCGTTTTCAGAACATTCCATTGGCCAAATAGGAGATAGACAATGTCGTCGTTTTTTGGAGCCGCCCTGTTGGCAAAATTTTCCAAAGACAATTTTCCTTTGCCAAATAACTCCCGCCCACATTAATAATTATTAGCCATATTTTCTGTATAGACTCGGGTTTGCCCCTTGATGGTTTCACTTGAGTTTGAAGAACATTCCTTCGGCCAATTAGAAGATATACAATTTCCTCGTTTATTGCGCCCCCTGAGGGCGTAATTTTCCGATTTTTTTATCGAACGCCGTTAAGGTTAGCACCAACATGTGTGTAAAATTTGGACTCGATCCGATGTCTAATTTTGTTTTTTTCTGGATTTTTGATTTTCGACATAAAACATAGCTAATAAACAAATATTCAAAATGCTACCGTTTAGTCATCGACGGTCGGATCAAAAATTTGTTCCGTGGATTCTTTTCGTGTGCCTCTGAAGATGTCGTGTGCAAGGTTTGGTGTTGATTGGTCAAGAAATGTGGGAGGAGTAGCGAAAAAACAGTTTAGCGGTTTTCGCGATTTTGCGAAAAAAAATTATTGACGCAAATGGGCGTGGCCTATGCCAAAATATGCAGCAGACTCCAGTGAATATGTGGGTACAAGTTTTTGACTGTGGGAGGTTCGGTGTGGGAGTTATAGCCCCAAACGCGTTTTCCCTTGGTATAGCGCCACCTAGTGGCCGGCGTGTCTGGATTTTGTCGTCTGCGTAGTCCGAAGAGATCTGGATCTAGTCATGCAATTTGCGTGTCGGCACCATTTACGGTTTGGGCTGTGGTCCCACTTTTAGGGAGGTAAGAATAATAATAACTAGAACTGCAAGCAGTTATGCAGGGGTCCAAGAAGTGTGCATTTCGCCGGCACAACGCGAAGCATGTGTTCGAAATTGAGGAACGGCGTATGCCAAAAGATGCAGCTGACTCCAGTGAATCTGTAGATATAACGTTTTTGATTGTGGGAGCTTCGGTGTGGGAGTTATAGCCTAAAACGCGTTTTCAGAACATTCCATTGGCCAGTTAGGAGATATATTATTTCGTCGTTTATTTGCGCCCCCTTGTGGCGAAATTTTCCAAAGACAATTTTCCTTTGCCAAATAACTCCCGCCCACATTAATAATTCTTGGCCATATTTTTTATATAGACTCGGGTTTGCCCCTTGATGGTTCCCTTATAGTTTGAAGAACATTCTTTTGGCCAATTAGAAGATATACAATTTCCTTGTTTATTGCGCCCCCTAATGGCGAAATATTCCGAATTCTTTATTGAACGAGATTAAGGTTAGCAACAACATGTGTGTAAAATTTGGACTCGTTCCGATGCCTAATTTTGGATTTCTTTGGATTTTTGATTTTCCATGTCTAATTTAGCTCATAAACCAATATTCAAAACGCTCCCGTTTCGTCGTCGAAGGTCGGATCAAAAAACTGTCCGATAATTTCTTTGCGCGTGCGTCTAAAGATGCCGTGTGCAAAGTTTGGTGTCGATTGGTCAAGAAAATGTGGGAGGAGTAGGGAAAAAACAGTTTTGCGGTTTTCGCGATTTAGCGAAAAATATTCATAGACGCAAATGGGCGTGGCCTATGCCAAAAGATGCAGCAGACTCCAGTGCATCTGTGTGTACAAGGTTTTGAATGTGGGAGGTTCGGTGTGGGAGTTATAGCCCCAAACGCGTATTCCTTGGTATAGCGCCACCTAGTGACCGGCGCGTCTGGATTTTGTCGTCTGCTTAGTCCGAACAGATCTGGATCTAGTCATGCAATTCGCGTGTCGGCACCATTTACGGTTTGGGCTGTGGTCCCACTTTTAGGGGGGTAAGAATAATAGGAACTAGAACTGCAAGCAGTTATGCAGGGGTCCAAGAAGTGTGCATTTCGCCGGCACAACGCGACAAGAAATGTGCGTTTCGCCGGCACAACGCGAAGCATGTGTTCATAACGCTACCCTGAACCTGTGGATACAAAGGATTTGACTGTGGTAGGAGTAGCGAGAAGTCAGTGTAGCGTTTTTGCGGCGAAATTTTGTAGAAGATATACAATTTCCTCGTTTATTGCGCCCCCTAATGGCGGAATTTTCCGAAATTTTTATCGAACGTCATTAAGGTTAGCACCAACATGTGTGTAGAATTTGGACTCGATCCGATGTCTAATTTTGGATTTTTTTATATTTTTGATTTTCCACGTCTAATTTAGCTAATATACCAATATTCAAAATGCTATCGTTTCGTCGTCGAAGGTCGGATCAAAAACTGTATATGATTCCTTTGCGTGTGCGTCTGAAGATGTCGTGTGCAAAGTTTTGTGTCGATTGGTCAAGAAATGTGGGAGGAGTAGGGAAAAAACAGTTTTGCGGTTTTCGCGATTTTGCGAAAAAAAATTATGGACGCAAATGGGCGTGGCCTATGCCAAAAGATGCAGCAGACTCCAGTGAATCTGTGTGTACAAGTTTTTGGACTGTGGGAGGTTCGGTGTGGGAGTTATAGCCCCAAACGCGTATTCCTTGGTATAGCGCCACCTAGGGACCGGCGTGTCTGGATTTTGTTATCTGAGTAGCGGTGCCGATTCTGGATCTAGTCATGTAATTGGCGCATGTGCACCATTTACGGTTTGGGCTGTAGTTCCACTTTCACCGCGGGAAGAATAAGAAGAATCGCTACAAAAACAATAGGGATCCAACCTGTTGGCTTGGACCCCTAACTAGAACTGCAAGCAGTTATGCAGGGGTCCAAGAAGTGTGCATTTCGCCGGCACAACGCGACAAGAAATGTGCATTTCGCCGGCACATCGCGAAGCATGTGTTGAAAACGCTACCCTGAACCTGTGGATACAAAGGATTTGACTGTGGTAGGAGTAGCGAGAAGTCAGTGTAGCGTTTTTTGCGGCGAAATTTTGTAGAAGATATACAATTTCCTCGTTTATTGCGCCCCCTAATGGCGGAATTTTCCGAAATTTTTATCGAACGTCATTAAGGTTAGCACCAACATGTGTGTAGAATTTGGACTCGATCCGATGTCTAATTTTGGATTTTTTTGTATTTTTGATTTTCCACGTCTAATTTAGCTAATATACCAATATTCAAAATGCTATCGTTTCGTCGTCGCGTCGAAGGTCGGATCAAAAAACTGTATATGATTCCTTTGCGTGTGCGTCTGAAGATGTCGTGTGCAAAGTTTTGTGTCGATTGGTCAAGAAATGTGGGAGGAGTAGCGAAAAAACAGTTTTGCGGTTTTCGCGATTTTGCGAAAAAAAATTATAGACGCAAATGGGCGTGGCCTATGCCAAAAGATGCAGCAGACTCCAGTGAATCTGTGTGTACGAGGTTTTGAATGTGGGAGGTTCGGTGTGGGAGTTATAGCCCCAAACGCGTCTTTCCTTGGTATAGCGCCACCTAGTGGCCGGCGTGTCTGGATTTTGTTATCTGAGTAGCGGTGCCGATTCTGGATCTAGCCATGTAATTGGCGCGTGTGCACCATTTACGGTTTGGGCTGTGGTTCCACTTTCACGGGGAGGTAGTATAATAAAAAAAATCCTTACAAAAACAATAGGGATCCAACCTGTTGGCTTGGACCCCTAACTAGAACTGCAAGCAGTTATGCAGGGGTCCAAGAAGTGTGCATTTCGCCGGCACAACGCGAAGCATGTGTTCAAAAATTGAGAAACAGCGTGTGCCAAAAGATGCAGCTGACTCCAGTGAATCTGTGGATAGAAAGGTTTTGACTGTGGGAGCTTCGGTGTGGGAGTTATAGCCCAAAACGCGTTTTCAGAACATTCCATTGGCAAGTTAGGAGATACATTATTTCGTCGTTTATTTGCGACCCCTTGTGGCGAAATTTTCCAAAGACAATTTTCCTTTGCCAAATAACTCCCGCCCACATTAATAATTCTTGGCCATATTTTTATATAGACTCGGGTTTGCCCCTTGATGGTTTCCTTTGAGTTTGAAGAACATTCCTTTGGCCAATAAGAAGATATACAATTTCCTCGTTTATTGCGCCCCCTAATGGCGAAATATTCCGAAAATTTTATTGAACGACATTAAGGTTAGCACCAACATGTCTGTAAAATTTGGACTCGTTCCGATGTCTACCTTTGGATTTTTCTGGATTTTTGATTTTCCACGTCTAATTTAGCTAATATACCAATATTCAAAACGCTACCGTTTCGTCGTCGACGGTCGGATCAAAAAAACTGTCCGATAATTTCTTTGCGTGTGCGTCTGAAGATGTCGTGTGCAAAGTTTGGTGTTGATTGGTCAAAAAATGTGGGAGGAGTAGGGAAAAAACTGTTTTGCGGTTTTCGCAATTTTGCGAAAAAAAATTATAGACGCAAATGGGCGTGGCCTATGCCAAAAGATGCAGCAGACTCCAGTGCATCTGTGTGTACAAGGTTTTGAATGTGGGAGGTTCGGTGTGGGAGTTATAGCCCCAAACGCGTATTCCTTGGTATAGCGCCACCTAGTGGCCGGCAGGTCTGGATTTTGTCGTCTGCTTAGTCCGAACAGATCTGGATCTAGTCATGCAATTCGCGTGTCGGCACCATTTACGGTTTGGGCTGTGGTATCACTTTTAGGGGGGCAAGTATAGGAATAATAATCCTTACAAAAACAATAGGGATCCAACCTGTTGGCTTGGACCCCTAACTAGAACTGCAAGCAGTTATGCAGGGGTCCAAGAAGTGTGCATTTCGCCGGCACAACGCGACAAGAAATGTGCATTTCGCCGGAAAAAACGTGAAAGCATGTGTTCAAAACGCTACCCTGAACCTGTGGAGTAGCGAGAAGTCAGTGTAGCGTTTTCGCGGCGAAATTTTTGTAGAAGATATACAATTTCCTCGTTTATTGCGCCCCCTAATGGCGAAATTTTCCGAATTTTTTATCGAACGACATTAAGGTTAGCACCAACATGTGTGTCAAATTTGGACTCGATCCGTTGTCTAATTTTGGATTTCTTTGGATTTTTGATATTCCACGTCTAATTTAGCTAATAAACCAATATTCAAAACGCTACCGTTTCGTCGTCGAAGGTCTGATCAAAAAAGTGTTCCATGCATTCTTTGCGTGTGCGTCGGAAGATGTCGTATGCAAAGTTTGGTGTCGATTGGTCAAGAAATGTGGGAGGAGTAGGGAAAAAACAGTTTTGCGGTTTTCGCGATTTAGCGAAAAATATTCATAGACGCAAATGGGCGTGGCCTAGGCCAAAAGATGCAGCAGACTCCAGTGCATCTGTGTGTATAAAGTTTTGAATGTGGGAGGTTCGGTGTGGGAGTTATAGCCCCAAACGCGTATTCCTTGGTATAGCGCCACCTAGTGGCCGGCAGGTCTGGATTTTGTCGTCTGCTTAGTCCGAACAGATCTGGATCTAGTCATGCAATTCGCGTGTCGGCACCATTTACGGTTTGGGCTGTGGTATCACTTTTAGGGGGGCAAGTATAGGAATAATAATCCTTACAAAAACAATAGGGATCCAACCTGTTGGCTTGGACCCCTAATAATAATCCTTACAAAAACAATAGGGATCCAACCTGTTGGCTTGGACCCCTAATAAGAAAAATCCTTACAAAAACAATAGGGATCCAACCTGTTGGCTTGGACCCCTAACTAGAACTGCAAGCAGTTATGCAGGGGTCCAAGAAGTGTGCATTTCGCCGGCACAACGCGAAGCATGTGTTCAAAAATTGAGAAACAGCGTATGCCAAAAGATGCAGCTGACTCCAGTGAATCTGTGGATATAAAAGTTTTGACTGTGGGAGCTTCGGTGTGGGAGTTATAGCCCAAAACGCGTTTTCAGAACATTCCATTGGCCAGTTAGGAGATATATTATTTCGTCGTTTATTTGCGACCCCTTGTGGCGAAATTTTCCAAAGACAATTTTCCTTTGCCAAATAACTCCCGCCCACATTAATAATTCTTGGCCATATTTTTTATATAGACTCGGGTTTGCCCCTTGATGGTTTCCTTTGAGTTTGAAGAACATTCCTTTGGCCAATAAGAAGATATACAATTTCCTCGTTTATTGCGCCCCCTAATGGCGAAATATTCCGAAAATTTTATTGAACGACATTAAGGTTACCACCAACATGTCTTTAAAATTTGGACTTGTTCCGATGTCTACTTTTGGATTTTTCTGGATTTTTGATTTTCCACGTCTAATTTAGCTAATATACCAATATACAAAACGCTACCGTTTCGTCGTCGACGGTCGGATCAAAAAACTGTCCGATAATTTCTTTGCGTCTGCGTCTGAAGATGTCGTGTGCAAAGTTTGGTGTTGATTGGTCAAAAAATGTGGGAGGAGTAGGGAAAAAACTGTTTTGCGGTTTTCGCAATTTTGCGAAAAATATTCATAGACGCAAATGGGCGTGGCCTATGCCAAAAGATGCAGCAGACTCCAGTGAATATGTGTGTACAAGTTTTTGGACTCTGGGAGGTTCAGTGTGGGAGTTATAGCCCCAAACGCGTATTCCTTGGTATAGCGCCACCTAGTGACCGACGTGTCTGGATTTGGTTATCTGAGTAGCGGTGCCGGACCTGGATCTAGTCATGCAATTGGCATGTCGTCAGCATTTACGGTTTGGGCTGTGGGCCCACTTTCAAGGCGGGAAGTATAACTAGAACTGCAAGCAGTTATGCAGGGGTCCAAGAAGTGTGCATTTCGCCGGCACAACGCGACAAGAAATGTGCATTTCGCCGGCACAACGCGAAGCATGTGTTGAAAACGCTACCCTGAACCTGTGGATACAAAGGATTTGACTGTGGTAGGAGTAGCGAGAAGTCAGTGTAGCGTTTTCGCGGCGAAATTTTGTAGAAGATATACAATTTCCTCGTTTATTGCGCCCCCTAATGGCGGAATTTTCCGAAATTTTTATCGAACGTCATTAAGGTTAGCACCAACATGTGTGTAGAATTTGGACTCGATCCGATGTCTAATTTTGGATTTTTTTGGATTTTTAATTTTCCACGTCTAATTTAGCTAATAAACCAATATTCAAAACTCTACCGTTTCGTCGTCGAAGGTCGGATCAAAAAACTGTCTAAGATTTCTATGCGTGTGCGTCTGAAGATGTCGTGTGCAAAGTTTGGTGTCGATTGGTCAAGAAATGTGGGAGGAGTAGGGAAAAAACAGTTTTGCGGTTTTCGCGATTTAGCGAAAAATATTCATAGACGCAAATGGGCGTGGCCTAGGCCAAAAGATGCAGCAGACTCCAGTGCATCTGTGTGTACAAGTTTTTGGACTGTGGGAGGTTCGGTGTGGGAGTTATAGCCCCAAACGCGTATTCCTTGGTATAGCGCCACCTAGTGGCCGGCGTGTCTGGATTTTGTCGTCTGCATAGTCTTCACTGACCTGGATCTACTCATGCAATTGGCGTGTGTGCAACATTTACGGTATGGGCTGTATTCCCACTTTCTTGGTAGGAAGTATAATAATAATAAAAATAATAATAAAAATCCTTACAAAAACAATAGGGATCCAACCTGTTGGCTTGGACCCCTAATAATAATAAGAACTAGAACTGCAAGCAGTTATGCAGGGGTCCAAGAAGTGTGCATTTCGCCGGCACAACGCGAAGCATGTGTTCAAAACGCTACCCTGAACCTGTGGATACAAAGGATTTGACTGTGGTAGGAGTAGCGAGAAGTCAGTGTGGCGTTTTCGCGGCGAAATTTTGTAGAAGATATACAATTTCCTCGTTTATTGCGCCCCCTAATGGCGGAATTTTCCGAAATTTTTATCGAACGTCATTAAGGTTAGCACCAACATGTGTGTAGAATTTGGACTCGATCCGATGTCTAATTTTGGATTTTTTTGGATTTTTAATTTTCCACGTCTAATTTAGCTAATAAACCAATATTCAAAACTCTACCGTTTCGTCGTCGAAGGTCGGATCAAAAAACTGTCTAAGATTTCTTTGCGTGTGCGTCTGAAGATGTCGTGTGCAAAGTTTGGTGTCGATTGGTCAAGAAATGTGGGAGGAGTAGGGAAAAAAACAGTTTTGCGGTTTTCGCGATTTAGCGAAAAATATTCATAGACGCAAATGGGCGTGGCCTAGGCCAAAAGATGCAGCAGACTCCAGTGCATCTGTGTGTACAAGGTTTTGGACTGTGGGAGGTTCGGTGTGGGAGTTATAGCCCCAAACGCGTATTCCTTGGTATAGCGCCACCTAGTGGCCGGCGTGTCTGGATTTTGTCGTCTGCATAGTCTTCACTGACCTGGATCTAGTCATGCAATTGGCGTGTGTGCAACATTTACGGTATGGGCTGTATTCCCACTTTCTTGGTAGGAAGTATAATAATAACTAGAACTGCAAGCAGTTATGCAGGGGTCCAAGAAGTGTGCATTTCGCCGGCACAACGCGACAAGAAATGTGCATTTCGCCGGCACAACGCGAAGCAAGTATTCAAAACGCTACCGTGAACAACCTGTGGATATAAAGGTTTTGACTGTGAGAGGTTCAGTGTGGGAGTTTCGGCCCCAAACGCATTTTCCGCTACCGTTTAGTCGTCGACGGTTGGATCAAAATAGTTTTACTGATTTGCAACGCAAAACATATATTCAAAACGCTACCGTTTCGTCAACGATGGTCGGATCAAAATAGTTTTGCTGATTTCTTGTAGTGTGCGTCTGAAGATGTCGTGTGCAAAGTTTGGTGTCAATTGGGCAAGAAATGTGGGAGGAGTAGCGAAAAGGCAGTTTAGCTGTTTTTGCGATTTTGCATAAAGAAAATACTGACGCAAATGGGCCTGGCCTATGCCAAAAGATGCAGCTGACTCCAGTGAATCTGTGCGTATAACGTTTTTGACTGTGGGAGCTTTGGTGTGGGAGTTGTAGCCTAAAACGCGTTTTCAGAACATTCCATTGGCCAAATAGGAGATATATTATTTCGTCGTTTTTTGGCGCCGCCCTGTTGGCGAAATTTTCCAAAGACAATTTTCCTTTGCCAAATAACTCCCGCCTACATTATTAATTCTTGGCCATATTTTTTATATAGACTCGGGTTTGCCCCTTGATGGTTCCCTTATAGTTTGAAGAACATTCCTTTGGCCAATTAGAAGATATACAATTTCCTCGTTTATTGCGCCCCCTAATGGCGAAATATTCCGAATTCTTTATTGAACGCCATTAAGGGTAGCACCGACATGAGTCTAAAATTTGGACTTGATCCGACGTCTACTTTTGGTATTCTTTGAATTTTTGCGTTTCGACGTAAAACGTAGCCAATAAACAAATATTCAAAACGCTACCGTTTCGTCGTCGAAGGTCGGATAAAAAAGCTGTTGATGATTCCTTTGCGTGTGCGTCTGAAGATGTCGGGTGCAAAGTTTGGTGTTGATTGGTCAAGAAATGTGGGAGGAGTAGGGAAAAAACTGTTTTGCGGTTTTCGCGAATTAGCGAAAAATATTCATAGACGCAAATGGGCGTGGCCTAGCCCAAAAGATGCAGCAGACTCCAGTGCATCTGTGTGTACAAGTTTTTGGACTCTGGGAGGTTCGGTGTGGGAGTTATAGCCCCAAACGCGTATTCCTTGGTATAGCGCCACCTAGTGGCCGGCGTGTCTGGATTTTGTCGTCTGCTTAGAACTCAGGGCCCTGGATCTAGTCATGCAATTGGCGTGTCGGCACCTTTTACGGTTTGGGCTGTGGACCCACTTCTAGGGGGGAATAATAATAATAATAAAAAAAATCCTTACAAAAACAATAGGGATCCAACCTGTTGGCTTGGACCCCTAATAATAACTAGAACTGCAAGCAGTTATGCAGGGGTCCAAGAAGTGTGCATTTCGCCGGCACAACGCAAAGCATGTGTTCGAAATTGAGGAACGGCGTATGCCAAAAGATGCAGCTGACTCCAGTGAATCTGTGGATATAACGTTTTTGACTGTGGGAGCTTCGGTGTGGGAGTTATAGCCTAAAACGCGTTTTCAGAACATTCCATTGGCCAGTTAGGAGATATATTATTTCGTCGTTTATTTGCGCCCCCTTGTGGCGAAATTTTCCAAAGACAATTTTCCTTTGCCAAATAACTCCCGCCCACATTAATAATTCTTGGCCATATTTTTTATATAGACTCGGGTTTGCCCCTTGATGGTTCCCTTATAGTTTGAAGAACATTCTTTTGGCCAATTAGAAGATATACAATTTCCTCGTTTATTGCGCCCCCTAAGGGCGAAATATTCCGAATTCTTTATTGAACGCCATTAAGGGTAGCACCGACATGTGTGTAGAATTAGGACTCGATCCGATGTCTACTTTTGGATTTTTTTGTATTTTTGATTTTCCACGTCTAATTTAGCTAATAAACAAATATTCAAAACTCTACCGTTTCGTCGTCGAAGGTTGGATCAAAAAACTGTCTAAGATTTCTTTGCGTGTGCGTCTGAAGATGCCGTGTGCAAAGTTTGGTGTCGATTGGTCAAGAAATGTGGGAGGAGTAGGGAAAAAATAGTTTTACGGTTTTCGCGATATAGCGAAAAATATTCATAGACGGAAATGGGCGTGGCCTAGGCCAAAAGATGCAGCAGACTCCAGTGCATCTGTGTGTACAAGGTTTTGAATGTGGGAGGTTCGGTGTGGGAGTTATAGCCCCAAACGCATATTCCTTGGTATAGCGCCACCTAGTGACCGGCGCGTCTGGATTTTGTCGTCTGCTTAGTCCGAACAGATCTGGATCTAGTCATGCAATTTGCGTGTCGGCACCATTTACGGTTTGGGGTGTGGTATCACTTTTAGGGGGGTAAGAATAATAAGAAAAATCCTTACAAAAACAATAGGGATCCAACCTGTTGGCTTGGACCCCTAACTAGAACTGCAAGCAGTTATGCAGGGGTCCAAGAAGTGTGCATTTCGCCGGCACAACGCGAACCAAGTATTCAAAACGCTACCGTGAACAACCTGTGGATATAAAGGTTTTGACTGTGAGAGGTTCAGTGTGGGAGTTTCGGCCCCAAACGCATTTTCCGCTACCGTTTAGTCGTCGACGGTTGGATCAAAATAGTTTTTACTGATTTGCAACGCAAAACATATATTCAAAACGCTACCGTTTCGTCAACGATGGTCGGATCAAAATAGTTTTGCTGATTTCTTGTAGTGTGCGTCTGAAGATGTCGTGTGCAAAGTTTGGTGTCAATTGGGCAAGAAATGTGGGAGAAGTAGCGAAAAGGCAGTTTAGCTGTTTTTGCGATTTTGCATAAAGAAAATACTGACGCAAATGGGCCTGGCCTATGCCAAAAGATGCAGCTGACTCCAGTGAATCTGTGCGTATAAAGTTTTTGACTGTGGGAGCTTCGGTGTGGGAGTTATAGCCTAAAACGCGTTTTCAGAACATTCCATTGGCCAAATAGGAGATAGACAATGTCGTCGTTTTTTGGAGCCGCCCTGTTGGCGAAATTTTCCAAAGACAATTTTCCTTTGCCAAATAACTCCCGCCCACATTAATAATTATAAGCCATATTTTCTGTATAGACTCGGGTTTGCCCCTTGATGGTTTCACTTGAGTTTGAAGAACATTCCTTTGGCCAATTAGAAGATATACAATTTCCTCGTTTATTGCGCCCCCTAAAGGCGGAATCTTCCGAATTTTTTAGGGACGACGTTAAGGTTGGCACCAACATGTGTGTAAAATTTGGACTCGATCCGATGTCTAATTTTGGATTTTCTGGGATTTTTGTTATTCAACGTCTAATTTAGCTAATAAACCAATATTCAAAATGCTATCGTTTCGTCGTCGAAGGTCGGATCAAAAAACTGTATATGATTCCTTTGCGTGTGCGTCTGAAGATGCTGTGTGCAAAGTTTGGTGTTGATTGGTCGAGAATTGTGGGAGGAGTAGCGAAAAAACAGTTTTGCGGTTTTCGCGATTTAGCGAAAAATATTCATAGACGCAAATGGGCGTGGCCTAGCCCAAAAGATGCAGCAGACTCCAGTGCATCTGTGTGTACAAGTTTTTGGACTCTGGGAGGTTCGGTGTGGGAGTTATAGCCCCAAACGCGTATTCCTTGGTATAGCGCCACCTAGTGGCCGGCGTGTCTGGATTTTGTCGTCTGCTTAGAACTCAGGGCCCTGGATCTAGTCATGCAATTGGCGTGTCGGCACCTTTTACGGTTTGGGCTGTGGACCCACTTCTAGGGGGGAATAATAATAACTAGAACTGCAAGCAGTTATGCAGGGGTCCAAGAAGTGTGCATTTCGCCGGCACAACGCGACAAGAAATGTGCATTTCGCCGGCACAACGCGAAGCAGGTATTCAAAACGCTACCGTGAACAACCTGTGGATATAAAGGTTTTGACTGTGAGAGGTTCAGTGTGGGAGTTTCGGCCCCAAACGCATTTTCCGCTACCGTTTAGTCGTCGACGGTTGGATCAAAATAGTTTTTACTGATTTGCAACGCAAAACATATATTCAAAACGCTACCGTTTCGTCAACGATGGTCGGATCAAAATAGTTTTGCTGATTTCTTGTAGTGTGCGTCTGAAGATGTCGTGTGCAAAGTTTGGTGTCAATTGGGCAAGAAATGTGGGAGGAGTAGCGAAAAGGCAGTTTAGCTGTTTTTGCGATTTTGCATAAAGAAAATACTGACGCAAATGGGCCTGGCCTATGCCAAAAGATGCAGCTGACTCCAGTGAATCTGTGCGTCTAACGTTTTTGACTGTGGGAGCTTTGGTGTGGGAGTTGTAGCCTAAAACGCGTTTTCAGAACATTCCATTGGCCAAATAGGAGATATATTATTTCGTCGTTTTTTGGCGCCGCCCTGTTGGCGAAATTTTCCAAAGACAATTTTCCTTTGCCAAATAACTCCCGCCTACATTATTAATTCTTGGCCATATTTTTTATATAGACTCGGGTTTGCCCCTTGATGGTTCCCTTATAGTTTGAAGAACATTCCTTTGGCCAATTAGAAGATATACAATTTCCTCGTTTATTGCGCCCCCTAATGGCGAAATATTCCGAATTCTTTATTGAACGCCATTAAGGGTAGCACCGACATGAGTCTAAAATTTGGACTTGATCCGACGTCTACTTTTGGTATTCTTTGAATTTTTGCGTTTCGACGTAAAACGTAGCCAATAAACAAATATTCAAAACGCTACCGTTTCGTCGTCGAAGGTCGGATAAAAAAGCTGTTGATGATTCCTTTGCGTGTGCGTCTGAAGATGTCGGGTGCAAAGTTTGGTGTTGATTGGTCAAGAAATGTGGGAGGAGTAGGGAAAAAACTGTTTTGCGGTTTTCGCGAATTAGCGAAAAATATTCATAGACGCAAATGGGCGTGGCCTAGCCCAAAAGATGCAGCAGACTCCAGTGCATCTGTGTGTACAAGTTTTTGGACTCTGGGAGGTTCGGTGTGGGAGTTATAGCCCCAAACGCGTATTCCTTGGTATAGCGCCACCTAGTGGCCGGCGTGTCTGGATTTTGTCGTCTGCTTAGAACTCAGGGCCCTGGATCTAGTCATGCAATTGGCGTGTCGGCACCTTTTACGGTTTGGGCTGTGGACCCACTTCTAGGGGGGAATAATAATAACTAGAACTGCAAGCAGTTATGCAGGGGTCCAAGAAGTGTGCATTTCGCCGGCACAACGCGACAAGAAATGTGCATTTCGCCGGCACAACGCGAAGCAAGTATTCAAAACGCTACCGTGAACAACCTGTGGATATAAAGGTTTTGACTGTGAGAGGTTCAGTGTGGGAGTTTCGGCCCCAAACGCATTTTCCGCTACCGTTTAGTCGTCGACGGTTGGATCAAAATAGTTTTTACTGATTTGCAACGCAAAACATATATTCAAAACGCTACCGTTTCGTCAACGATGGTCGGATCAAAATAGTTTTGCTGATTTCTTGTAGTGTGCGTCTGAAGATGTCGTGTGCAAAGTTTGGTGTCAATTGGGCAAGAAATGTGGGAGGAGTAGCGAAAAGGCAGTTTAGCTGTTTTTGCGATTTTGCATAAAGAAAATACTGACGCAAATGGGCCTGGCCTATGCCAAAAGATGCAGCTGACTCCAGTGAATCTGTGCGTATAACGTTTTTGACTGTGGGAGCTTTGGTGTGGGAGTTGTAGCCTAAAACGCGTTTTCAGAACATTCCATTGGCCAAATAGGAGATATATTATTTCGTCGTTTTTTGGCGCCGCCCTGTTGGCGAAATTTTCCAAAGACAATTTTCCTTTGCCAAATAACTCCCGCCTACATTATTAATTCTTGGCCATATTTTTTATATAGACTCGGGTTTGCCCCTTGATGGTTCCCTTATAGTTTGAAGAACATTCCTTTGGCCAATTAGAAGATATACAATTTCCTCGTTTATTGCGCCCCCTAATGGCGAAATATTCCGAATTCTTTATTGAACGCCATTAAGGGTAGCACCGACATGAGTCTAAAATTTGGACTTGATCCGACGTCTACTTTTGGTATTCTTTGAATTTTTGCGTTTCGACGTAAAACGTAGCCAATAAACAAATATTCAAAACGCTACCGTTTCGTCGTCGAAGGTCGGATAAAAAAGCTGTTGATGATTCCTTTGCGTGTGCGTCTGAAGATGTCGGGTGCAAAGTTTGGTGTTGATTGGTCAAGAAATGTGGGAGGAGTAGGGAAAAAACTGTTTTGCGGTTTTCGCGAATTAGCGAAAAATATTCATAGACGCAAATGGGCGTGGCCTAGCCCAAAAGATGCAGCAGACTCCAGTGCATCTGTGTGTACAAGTTTTTGGACTCTGGGAGGTTCGGTGTGGGAGTTATAGCCCCAAACGCGTATTCCTTGGTATAGCGCCACCTAGTGGCCGGCGTGTCTGGATTTTGTCGTCTGCTTAGAACTCAGGGCCCTGGATCTAGTCATGCAATTGGCGTGTCGGCACCTTTTACGGTTTGGGCTGTGGACCCACTTCTAGGGGGGAATAATAATAATAACTAGAACTGCAAGCAGTTATGCAGGGGTCCAAGAAGTGTGCATTTCGCCGGCACAACGCGACAAGAAATGTGCATTTCGCCGGCACGACGCGAAGCATGTGTTCAAAACGCTACCCTGAACCTGTGGATACAAAGGATTTGACTGTGGTAGGAGTAGCGAGAAGTCAGTGTAGCGTTTTCGGGGCGAAATTTTGTAGAAGATATACAATTTCCTCGTTTATTGCGCCCCCTAATGGCGAAATCTTCCGAAATTTCTATCGAACGACATTAAGGTTAGCACCAACATGTGTGTAGAATTAGGACTCGATGCGATGTCTACTTTTGGATTTTTTTGTATTTTTGATTTTCCACGTCTAATTTAGCTAATAAACAAATATTCAAAACTCTACCGTTTCGTCGTCGAAGGTCGGATCAAAAAACTGTTGATGATTCCTTTGCGTGTGCGTCTGAAGATGTCGTGTGCAAAGTTTGGTGTCAATTGGGCAAGAAATGTGGGAGGAGTAGCGAAAAGGCAGTTTAGCTGTTTTTGCGATTTTGCATAAAGAAAATACTGACGCAAATGGGCCTGGCCTATGCCAAAAGATGCAGCTGACTCCAGTGAATCTGTGCGTGTAACGTTTTTGACTGTGGGAGCTTTGGTGTGGGAGTTATAGCCTAAAACGCGTTTTCAGAACATTCCATTGGCCAAATAGGAGATATATTATTTCGTCGTTTTTTGGCGCCGCCCTGTTGGCGAAATTTTCCAAAGACAATTTTCCTTTGCCAAATAACTCCCGCCTATATAATTTATTCTTGGCCATATTTTTTATATAGACTCGGGTTTGCCCCTTGATGGTTCCCTTATAGTTTGAAGAACATTCCTTTGGCCAATTAGAAGATATACAATTTCCTCGTTTATTGCGCCCCCTAATGGCGAAATATTCCGAATTCTTTATTGAACGCCATTAAGGGTAGCACCGACATGTATCTAAAATTTGGACTTGATCCGACGTCTACTTTTGGTATTCTTTGAATTTTTGCGTTTTGACGTAAAACGTAGCCAATAAACAAATATTCAAAACGCTACCGTTTCGTCGTCGAAGGTCGGATCAATAAACTGTTGATGATTCCTTTGCGTGTGCGTCTGAAGATGTCGTGTGCAAAGTTTGGTGTTGATTGGTCAAGAAATGTGGGAGAAGTAGGGAAAAAACTGTTTTGCGGTTTTCGCGATTTAGCGAAAAATATTCATGGACGCAAATGGGCGTGGCGTAGCACAAAAGATGCAGCAGACTCCAGTGCATCTGTGGGTATAACGTTTTTGACTGTGGGAGGTTCGGTGTGGGAGTTATAGCCCCAAACGCGTATTCCTTGGTATAGCGCCACCTAGTGGCCGGCATGTCTGGATTTTGTCGTCTGCGTACACATCACAGACCTGGATCTAGTCATGCAATTGGCGTGTCCGCACCATTTACGGTTTGGGGTGTGGGCCCACTTTTAGGGAAGGAAGTATAATAATAATAATAATAATAATAATAAAAATCCTTACAAAAACAATAGGGATCCAACCTGTTGGCTTGGACCCCTAATAAAAAAAATCCTTACAAAAACAATAGGGATCCAACCTGTTGGCTTGGACCCCTAATAATAAAAAAAATCCTTACAAAAACAATAGGGATCCAACCTGTTGGCTTGGACCCCTAATAACTAGAACTGCAAGCAGTTATGCAGGGGTCCAAGAAGTGTGCATTTCGCCGGCACAACGCGACAAGAAATGTGCATTTCGCCGGCACATCGCGAAGCATGTGTTGAAAACGCTACCCTGAACCTGTGGATACAAAGGATTTGACTGTGGTAGGAGTAGCGAGAAGTCAGTGTAGCGTTTTTGCGGCGAAATTTTGTAGAAGATATACAATTTCCTCGTTTATTGCGCCCCCTAATGGCGGAATTTTCCGAAATTTTTATCGAACGTCATTAAGGTTAGCACCAACATGTGTGTAGAATTTGGACTCGATCCGATGTCTAATTTTGTATTTTTTTGTATTTTTGATTTTCCACGTCTAATTTAGCTAATATACCAATATTCAAAATGCTATCGTTTCGTCGTCGAAGGTCGGATCAAAAAACTGTATATGATTCCTTTGCGTGTGCGTCTGAAGATGTCGTGTGCAAAGTTTTGTGTCGATTGGTCAAGAAATGTGGGAGGAGTAGCGAAAAAACAGTTTTGCGGTTTTCGCGATTTTGCGAAAAAAAATTATAGACGCAAATGGGCGTGGCCTATGCCAAAAGATGCAGCAGACTCCAGTGAATCTGTGTGTACGAGGTTTTGAATGTGGGAGGTTCGGTGTGGGAGTTATAGCCCCAAACGCATTTTCCCTTGGTATAGCGCCACCTAGTGGCCGGCGTGTCTGGATTTTGTTATCTGAGTAGCGGTGCCGGACCTGGATCTAGTCATGCAATTGGCGTGTCGGCACCATTTACGGTTTGGGCTGTGGACCCACTTTTAGCGCGGGAAGTATAATAACTAGAACTGCAAGCAGTTATGCAGGGGTCCAAGAAGTGTGCATTTCGCCGGCACAACGCGACAAGAAATGTGCGTTTCGCCGGCACAACGCGAAGCATGTGTTTAAAACGCTACCCTGAACCTGTGGATACAAAGGATTTGACTGTGGTAGGAGTAGCGAGAAGTCAGTGTAGCGTTTTCGCGGCGAAATTCTGTAGAAGATATACAATTTCCTTGTTTATTGCGCCCCCTAATGGCGAAATCTTCCGAAATCTTTATCGAACGTCACTAAGGTTAGCACCGACATGTCTGTAAAATTTGGACTTGATCCGATGTATAATTCTGGATTTCTTTTGATTTTTGATTTTTCACGTCTAATTTAGCTAATAAACAAATATTCAAAACGCTACCGTTTCGTCGTCGAAGGTCGGATCAAAAAAGTGTATATGATTTTTTTGCGTGTGCGTCTGAAGATGCTGTGTGCCAAGGTTTGTGTCGATTGGTCAATAAATGTGGGAGGAGTAGCGAAAAAACAGTTTTGCGGTTTTCGCGATTTTGCGCAAAAAAATTAGTGACGCAAATGGGCGTGGCCTATGCCAAAAGATGCAGCAGACTCCAGTGCATCTGGGTGTACAAGTTTTTGAACTCTGGGAGGTTCGGTGTGGGAGTTATAGCCCCAAACGCGTATTCCTTGGTATGGCGCCACCTAGTGGCCGGCGTGTCTGGATTTTGTCGTCTGCGTAGTCCGAAGAGATCTGGATCTAGTCATGTCATTGGCGTGTGTGCACCATTTACGGTTTGGGCTGTGGTACCACTTTTAGGGGGGTAAGTATAACAAGAAGTGTGCATTTCGCCGGCACAACGCGACAAGAAATGTGAATTTCGCCGGCACAACGCGAAGCATGTGTTCAAAACGCTACCCTGAACTTGTGGATACAAAGGATTCGACTGTGGTAGGAGTAGCGAGAAGTCAGTGTAGCGTTTTCGCGGCAAAATTTTGTAGAAGATATACAATTTCCTCGTTTATTGCGCCCTCTAATGGCGAAATTGTCCGAAATTTTTATCGAACGTCATTAAGGTTAGCACCAACATGTGTGTAGAATTTGGACTCGATCCGATTTCTAATTTTGGATTTTTTTGTATTTTGGATTTTCCACGTCTAATTTAGCTAATATACCAATATTCAAAATGCTACCGTTTCGTCGTCGAAGGTCGGATCAAAAAACTGTATACGATTCCTTTGCGTGTGCGTCTGTAGATGTCGTGTGCAAAGTTTGGTGTCGATTGGTCAAGAAATGTGGGAGGAGTAGGGAAAAAACAGTTTTGCGGTTTTCGCGATTTAACGAAAAATATTCATCGACGCAAATGGGCGTGGCCTAGGCCAAAAGATGCAGCAGACTCCAGTGCATCTGTGTGTACAAGTTTTTGGACTCTGGGAGGTTCGGTGTCGGAGTTATAGCCCCAAACGCGTATTCCCTGGTATAGCGCCACCTAGGGGCCGGCGTGTCTGGATTTTGTTATCTGAGTAGCGGTGCCGATTCTGGATCTAGTCATGTAATTGGCGCGTGTGCACCATTTACGGTTTGGGCTGTAGTCCCACTTTCAAGCCTGTAAGTATAATAATAATCCTTACAAAAACAATAGGGATCCAACCTGTTGGCTTGGACCCCTAACTAGAACTGCAAGCAGTTATGCAGGGGTCCAAGAAGTGTGCATTTCGCCGGCACAACGCGAAGCATGTGTTCAAAAATTGAGAAACGGCGTATGCCAAAAGATGCAGCTGACTCCAGTGAATCTGTGGATATAAAGGTTTTGACTGTGGGAGGTTCGGTGTGGGAGTTATAGCCTAAAACGCGTTTTCAGAACATTCCATTGGCCAAATAGGAGATATATTATTTCGTCGTTTTTTGGCGCCGCCCTGTTGGCGAGATTTTCCAAAGACAATTTTCCTTTGCCAAATAACTCCCGCCCACATTATTAATTCTTGGCCATATTTTTTACATAGACTCGGGTTTGCCCCTTGATGGTTCCCTTATAGTTTGAAGAACATTCCTTTGGCCAATTAGAAGATATACAATTTCCTCGTTTATTGCGCCCCCTAATGGCGACATTTTCCGATTTTTTTATCGAACGTCATTAAGGTTAACACCAACATGTGTGTAAAATTTGGACTCGATCCGATGTCTAATTTTGGATTTCTTTGGATTTTTGATATTCCACGTCTAATTTAGCTAATAAACCAATATTCAAAACTCTACCGTTTCGTCGTCGAAGGTCGGATCAAAAAACTGTCTAAGATTTCTATGCGTGTGCGTCTGAAGATGTCGTGTGCAAAGTTTGGTGTCGATTGGTCAAGAAATGTGGGAGGAGTAGGGAAAAAACAGTTTTGCGGTTTTCGCGATTTAGCGAAAAATATTCATAGACGCAAATGGGCGTGGCCTATGCCAAAATATGCAGCAGACTCCAGTGCATCTGTGTGTACAAGTTTTTGGACTGTGGGAGGTTCGGTGTGGGAGTTATAGCCCCAAACGCGTATTCCTTGGTATAGCGCCACCTAGTGGCCGGCGTGTCTGGATTTTGTCGTCTGCATAGTCTTCACTGACCTGGATCTAGTCATGCAATTGGCGTGTGTGCAACATTTACGGTATGGGCTGTATTCCCACTTTCTTGGTAGGAAGTATAATAATAACTAGAACTGCAAGCAGTTATGCAGGGGTCCAAGAAGTGTGCATTTCGCCGGCACAATGCGACAAGAAATGTGCATTTCGCCGGCACAACGTGAAGCATGTGTTCAAAACGCTACCCTGAACCTGTGGATACAAAGGATTTGATTGGTAGGAGTAGCGAGAAGTCAGTGTAGCGTTTTCGCGGCGAAATTTTGTAGAAGATATAACATTTTCTCGTTTTTTGCGCCCCCTAATGGCGAAAATTTCCGAAATTTTTAGCGAACGTCAATAAGGTTAGCACCAACATGTGTGTAGAATTTGGACTCGATCCGATGTCTAATTTTGGATTTTTGATTTTCCACATCTAATTTAGCTAATATACCAATATTCAAAACGCTACCGTTTCGTCGTCGAAGGTCGGATCAAAAAACTGTTGATGATTCCTTTGCGTGTGCGTCTGAAGATGTCGTGTGCAAAGTTTGGTGTTGATTGGTCAGGAAATGTGGGAGGAGTAGGGAAAAAACAGTTTTGCGGTTTTCGCGATTTAGCGAAAAATATTCATAGACGCAAATGGGCGTGGCCTAGGCCAAAAGATGCAGCAGACTCCAGTGCATCTGTGTGTACAAGTTTTTGGACTCTGGGAGTTTCGGTGTGGGAGTTATAGCCCCAAACGCGTATTCCTTGGTATAGCGCCACCTAGTGGCCGGCGTGTCTGGAATTTGTCGTTTGCCGTCACCTCACGGACCTGGATCTAGTCATGCAATTGGCGTGTCGGCACCATTTACGGTTTGGGCTGTGGGCACACTTTTAGTGCTGGAATAATAATAACTAGAACTGCAAGCAGTTATGCAGGGGTCCAAGAAGTGTGCATTTCGCCGGCACAACGCGAAGCATGTGTTCAAAAATTGAGAAACAGCGTGTGCCAAAAGATGCAGCTGACTCCAGTGAATCTGTGGATAGAAAGGTTTTGACTGTGGGAGCTTCGGTGTGGGAGTTATAGCCCAAAACGCGTTTTCAGAACATTCCATTGGCAAGTTAGGAGATATATTATTTCGTCGTTTATTTGCGACCCCTTGTGGCGAAATTTTCCAAAGACAATTTTCCTTTGCCAAATAACTCCCGCCCACATTAATAATTCTTGGCCATATTTTTTATATAGACTCGGGTTTGCCCCTTGATGGTTTCCTTTGAGTTTGAAGAACATTCCTTTGGCCAATAAGAAGATATACAATTTCCTCGTTTATTGCGCCCCCTAATGGCGAAATATTCCGAAAATTTTATTGAACGACATTAAGGTTAGCACCAACATGTCTGTAAAATTTGGACTCGTTCCGATGTCTACCTTTGGATTTTTCTGGATTTTTGATTTTCCACGTCTAATTTAGCTAATATACCAATATTCAAAACGCTACCGTTTCGTCGTCGACGGTCGGATCAAAAAACTGTCCGATAATTTCTTTGCGTGTGCGTCTGAAGATGTCGTGTGCAAAGTTTGGTGTTGATTGGTCAAAAAATGTGGGAGGAGTAGGGAAAAAACTGTTTTGCGGTTTTCGCAATTTTGCGAAAAAAAATTATAGACGCAAATGGGCGTGGCCTATGCCAAAAGATGCAGCAGACTCCAGTGCATCTGTGTGTACAAGGTTTTGAATGTGGGAGGTTCGGTGTGGGAGTTATAGCCCCAAACGCGTATTCCTTGGTATAGCGCCACCTAGTGGCCGGCAGGTCTGGATTTTGTCGTCTGCTTAGTCCGAACAGATCTGGATCTAGTCATGCAATTCGCGTGTCGGCATTATTTACGGTTTGGGCTGTGGTATCACTTTTAGGGGGGCAAGTATAGGAATAATAATCCTTACAAAAACAATAGGGATCCAACCTGTTGGCTTGGACCCCTAACTAGAACTGCAAGCAGTTATGCAGGGGTCCAAGAAGTGTGCATTTCGCCGGCACAACGCGACAAGAAATGTGCGTTTCGCCGGCACAACGCGAAGCATGTGTTCAAAACGCTACCCTGAACCTGTGGAAACAAAGGATTTGACTGTGGTAGGAGTAGCGAGAAGTCAGTTCGCAGCGACATTTTTTAGAAGATATACAATTTCCTCGTTTATGGCGCCCCCTAATGGCGAAATTTTCCGATTTTTTTATCGAACGGCATTAAGGTTAGCACCAACATGTCTGTAAAATTTGGACTCGTTCCGATGTCTACTTTTGGATTTTTCTGGATTTTTGATTTTCCACGTCTAATTTAGCTAATATACCAATATTCAAAACGCTACCGTTTCGTCGTCGACGGTCGGATCAAAAAACTGTCCGATAATTTCTTTGCGTGTGCGTCTGAAGATGTCGTGTGCAAAGTTTGGTGTTGATTGGTCAAAAAATGTGGGAGGAGTAGGGAAAAAACTGTTTTGCGGTTTTCGCGATTTTGCGAAAAATATTCATAGACGCAAATGGGCGTGGCCTATGCCAAAAGATGCAGCAGACTCCAGTGAATATGTGGGTACAAGTTTTTGACTGTGGGAGGTTCGGTGTGGGAGTTATAGCCCCAAACGCGTATTCCTTGGTATAGCGCCACCTAGTGGCCGGCAGGTCTGGATTTTGTCGTCTGCTTAGTCCGAACAGATCTGGATCTAGTCATGCAATTCGCGTGTCGGCACCATTTACGGTTTGGGCTGTGGTATCACTTTTAGGGGGGCAAGTATAGGAATAATAATCCTTACAAAAACAATAGGGATCCAACCTGTTGGCTTGGACCCCTAATAACTAGAACTGCAAGCAGTTATGCAGGGGTCCAAGAAGTGTGCATTTCGCCGGCACAACGCGACAAGAAATGTGCGTTTCGCCGGCACAACGCGAAGCATGTGTTCAAAACGCTACCCTGAACCTGTGGAAACAAAGGATTTGACTGTGGTAGGAGTAGCGAGAAGTCAGTTCGCAGCGACATTTTTTAGAAGATATACAATTTCCTCGTTTATGGCGCCCCCTAATGGCGAAATTTTCCGATTTTTTTATCGAACGGCATTAAGGTTAGCACCAACATGTCTGTAAAATTTGGACTCGTTCCGATGTCTACTTTTGGATTTTTCTGGATTTTTGATTTTCCACGTCTAATTTAGCTAATATACCAATATTCAAAACGCTACCGTTTCGTCGTCGACGGTCGGATCAAAAAACTGTCCGATAATTTCTTTGCGTGTGCGTCTGAAGATGTCGTGTGCAAAGTTTGGTGTTGATTGGTCAAAAAATGTGGGAGGAGTAGGGAAAAAACTGTTTTGCGGTTTTCGCGATTTTGCGAAAAATATTCATAGACGCAAATGGGCGTGGCCTATGCCAAAAGATGCAGCAGACTCCAGTGAATATGTGGGTACAAGTTTTTGACTGTGGGAGGTTCGGTGTGGGAGTTATAGCCCCAAACGCGTATTCCTTGGTATAGCGCCACCTAGTGGCCGGCAGGTCTGGATTTTGTCGTCTGCTTAGTCCGAACAGATCTGGATCTAGTCATGCAATTCGCGTGTCGGCACCATTTACGGTTTGGGCTGTGGTATCACTTTTAGGGGGGCAAGTATAGGAATAATAATCCTTACAAAAACAATAGGGATCCAACCTGTTGGCTTGGACCCCTAACTAGAACTGCAAGCAGTTATGCAGGGGTCCAAGAAGTGTGCATTTCGCCGGCACAACGCGACAAGAAATGTGCATTTCGCCGGCAGAACGCGAAGCATGTGTTCAAAACGCTACCCTGAACCTGTGGATACAAAGGATTTGACTGTGGTAGGAGTAGCGAGAAGTCAGTGTAGCGTTTTCGCGGCGAAATTTTGTAGAAGATATACAATTTCCTCGTTTATTGCGCCCCCTAATGGCGGAATTTTCCGAAATTTTTATCGAACGTCATTAAGGTTAGCACCAACATGTGTGTAGAATTTGGACTCGATCCGATGTCTAATTTTGGATTTTTTTGGATTTTTAATTTTCCACGTCTAATTTAGCTAATAAACCAATATTCAAAACGCTACCGTTTCGTCGTCGAAGGTCGGATCAAAAAACTGTCCGATAATTTCTTTGCGCGTGCGTCTAAAGATGCCGTGTGCAAAGTTTGGTGTCGATTGGTCAAGAAATGTGGGAGGAGTAGGGAAAAAACTGTTTTGCGGTTTTCGCGATTTAGCGAAAAATATTCATGGACGCAAATGGGCGTGGCCTAGGCCAAAAGATGCAGCAGACTCCAGTGCATCTGTGTGTACAAGGTTTTGAATGTGGGAGGTTCGGTGTGGGAGTTATAGCCCCAAACGCGTATTCCTTGGTATAGCGCCACCTAGTGACCGGCGCGTCTGGATTTTGTCGTCTGCTTAGTCCGAACAGATCTGGATCTAGTCATGCAATTCGCGTGTCGGCACCATTTACGGTTTGGGCTGTGGTCCCACTTTTAGGGGGGTAAGAATAATAGGAATAATAATCCTTACAAAAACAATAGGGATCCAACCTGTTGGCTTGGACCCCTAATAATAATAATCCTTACAAAAACAATAGGGATCCAACCTGTTGGCTTGGACCCCTAAAAATCCTTACAAAAACAATAGGGATCCAACCTGTTGGCTTGGACCCCTAATAAAAACTAGAACTGCAAGCAGTTATGCAGGGGTCCAAGAAGTGTGCATTTCGCCGGCACAACGCGACAAGAAATGTGCATTTCGCCGGCAGAACGCGAAGCATGTGTTCAAAACGCTACCCTGAACCTGTGGATACAAAGGATTTGACTGTGGTAGGAGTAGCGAGAAGTCAGTGTAGCGTTTTCGCGGCGAAATTTTGTAGAAGATATACAATTTCCTCGTTTATTGCGCCCCCTAATGGCGGAATTTTCCGAAATTTTTATCGAACGTCATTAAGGTTAGCACCAACATGTGTGTAGAATTTGGACTCGATCCGATGTCTAATTTTGGATTTTTTTGGATTTTTAATTTTCCACGTCTAATTTAGCTAATAAACCAATATTCAAAACGCTACCGTTTCGTCGTCGAAGGTCGGATCAAAAAACTGTCTAAGATTTCTATGCGTGTGCGTCTGAAGATGTCGTGTGCAAAGTTTGGTGTCGATTGGTCAAGAAATGTGGGAGGAGTAGGGAAAAAACAGTTTTGCGGTTTTCGCGATTTAGCGAAAAATATTCATGGACGCAAATGGGCGTGGCCTAGGCCAAAAGATGCAGCAGACTCCAGTGCATCTGTGTGTACAAGTTTTTGGACTGTGGGAGGTTCGGTGTGGGAGTTATAGCCCCAAACGCGTATTCCTTGGTATAGCGCCACCTAGTGGCCGGCGTGTCTGGATTTTGTCGTCTGCATAGTCTTCACTGACCTGGATCTAGTCATGCAATTGGCGTGTGTGCAACATTTACGGTATGGGCTGTATTCCCACTTTCTTGGTAGGAAGTATAATAATAATAAAAACTAGAACTGCAAGCAGTTATGCAGGGGTCCAAGAAGTGTGCATTTCGCCGGCACAACGCGACAAGAAATGTGAATTTCGCCGGCACAACGCGAAGCATGTGTTCAAAACGCTACCCTGAACTTGTGGATACAAAGGATTCGACTGTGGTAGGAGTAGCGAGAAGTCAGTGTAGCGTTTTCGCGGCAAAATTTTGTAGAAGATATACAATTTCCTCGTTTATTGCGCCCTCTAATGGCGAAATTGTCCGAAATTTTTATCGAACGTCATTAAGGTTAGCACCAACATGTGTGTAGAATTTGGACTCGATCCGATTTCTAATTTTGGATTTTTTTGTATTTTGGATTTTCCACGTCTAATTTAGCTAATATACCAATATTCAAAATGCTACCGTTTCGTCGTCGAAGGTCGGATCAAAAAACTGTATACGATTCCTTTGCGTGTGCGTCTGAAGATGTCGTGTGCAAAGTTTGGTGTCGATTGGTCAAGAAATGTGGGAGGAGTAGGGAAAAAACAGTTTTGCGGTTTTCGCGATTTAGCGAAAAATATTCATAGACGCAAATGGGCGTGGCCTAGGCCAAAAGATGCAGCAGACTCCAGTGCATCTGTGTGTACAAGTTTTTGGACTCTGGGAGGTTCGGTGTCGGAGTTATAGCCCCAAACGCGTATTCCCTGGTATAGCGCCACCTAGGGGCCGGCGTGTCTGGATTTTGTTATCTGAGTAGCGGTGCCGATTCTGGATCTAGTCATGTAATTGGCGCGTGTGCACCATTTACGGTTTGGGCTGTAGTCCCACTTTCAAGCCTGTAAGTATAATAATAATCCTTACAAAAACAATAGGGATCCAACCTGTTGGCTTGGACCCCTAATAACTAGAACTGCAAGCAGTTATGCAGGGGTCCAAGAAGTGTGCATTTCGCCGGCACAACGCGAAGCATGTGTTGGAATTTGAGAAACGGCGTATGCCAAAATATGCAACTGACTCCAGTGAATCTGTGCATATAACGTTTTTGACTGTGGGAGCTTCGGTGTGGGAGTTATAGCCCAAAACGTGTTTTCAGAACATTCCATTGGCCAGTTAGGAGATATATTATTTCGTCGTTTATTTGCGCCCCCTTGAGGCGAAATTTTCCAAAGACAATCTTCCTTTGCCAAAAACTCCCGCCCACATTTATAATTCTTGGCCATATTTTTTATATAGACTCGGGTTTGCCCCTTGATGGTTCCCTTACAGTTTGAAGAACATTCCTTGGGCCAATTAGAAGATATACAATTTCCTCGTTTATTGCGCCCCCTAATGGCGAAATCTTCCGAATTTTTTATTGAACGCCATTAAGGGTAGCTCCGACATGTGTCTAAAATTTGGACTCGATCCGATGTCTATTTTTGATTTTTTGGGATTTTTGATTTTCCACGTCTAATTTAGCTAATAAACCAATATTCCAAACGCTACCGTTTCATCGTCGAAGGTCGGATCAAAAAACTGTTGATGATTCCTTTGCGTGTGCATCTGAAGATGTCGTGTGCAAAGTTTGGTGTTGATTGGTTAAGAAATGTGGGAGGAGTAGCGAAAAAACAGTTTAGCAGTTTTCGCGATTTAGCGAAAAATATTCATAGACGCAAATGGGCGTGGCCCAGGCCAAAAGATGCAGCAGACTCCAGTGAATCTGTGCGTATAAGGTTTTGAATGTGGGAGGTTCGCTGTGGGAGTTATAGCCCCAAACGCGTCTTTCCTTGGTATAGCGCCACCTAGTGGCCGGCGTGTCTGGATTTGGTCGTCTGCTTAGAACTCAGGGCCCTGGATCTAGTCATGCAATTGGCGTGTCGGCACCATTTACGGTTTGGGCTGTGGACCCACTTCTAGGGGGGAATAATAATAATAATAATAATAATAATAAAAAAAATCCTTACAAAAACAATAGGGATCCAACCTGTTGGCTTGGACCCCTAACTAGAACTGCAAGCAGTTATGCAGGGGTCCAAGAAGTGTGCATTTCGCCGGCACAACGCGACAAGAAATGTGCGTTTCGCCGGCACAACGCGAAGCATGTGTTGAAAACGCTACCCTGAACCTGTGGATACAAAGGATTTGACTGTGGTAGGAGTAGCGAGAAGTCAGTGTGGCGTTTTCGCGGCGAAATTTTGTAGAAGATATACAATTTCCTCGTTTATTGCGCCCCCTAATGGCGGAATTTTCCGAAATTTTTATCGAACGTCATTAAGGTTAGCACCAACATGTGTGTAGAATTTGGACTCGATCCGATGTCTAATTTTGGATTTTTTTGGATTTTTAATTTTCCACGTCTAATTTAGCTAATAAACCAATATTCAAAACTCTACCGTTTCGTCGTCGAAGGTCGGATCAAAAAACTGTCTAAGATTTCTATGCGTGTGCGTCTGAAGATGTCGTGTGCAAAGTTTGGTGTCGATTGGTCAAGAAATGTGGGAGGAGTAGGGAAAAAACAGTTTTGCGGTTTTCGCGATTTAGCGAAAAATATTCATGGACGCAAATGGGCGTGGCCTAGGCCAAAAGATGCAGCAGACTCCAGTGCATCTGTGTGTACAAGTTTTTGGACTGTGGGAGGTTCGGTGTGGGAGTTATAGCCCCAAACGCGTATTCCTTGGTATAGCGCCACCTAGTGGCCGGCGTGTCTGGATTTTGTCGTCTGCATAGTCTTCACTGACCTGGATCTAGTCATGCAATTGGCGTGTGTGCAACATTTACGGTATGGGCTGTATTCCCACTTTCTTGGTAGGAAGTATAATAATAATAATAAAAATCCTTACAAAAACAATAGGGATCCAACCTGTTGGCTTGGACCCCTAACTAGAACTGCAAGCAGTTATGCAGGGGTCCAAGAAGTGTGCATTTCGCCGGCACAACGCGACAAGAAATGTGCATTTCGCCGGCACAACGCGAAGCAGGTATTCAAAACGCTACCGTGAACAACCTGTGGATATAAAGGTTTTGACTGTGAGAGGTTCAGTGTGGGAGTTTCGGCCCCAAACGCATTTTCCGCTACCGTTTAGTCGTCGACGGTTGGATCAAAATAGTTTTTACTGATTTGCAACGCAAAACATATATTCAAAACGCTACCGTTTCGTCAACGATGGTCGGATCAAAATAGTTTTGCTGATTTCTTGTAGTGTGCGTCTGAAGATGTCGTGTGCAAAGTTTGGTGTCAATTGGGCAAGAAATGTGGGAGGAGTAGCGAAAAGGCAGTTTAGCTGTTTTTGCGATTTTGCATAAAGAAAATACTGACGCAAATGGGCCTGGCCTATGCCAAAAGATGCAGCTGACTCCAGTGAATCTGTGCGTCTAACGTTTTTGACTGTGGGAGCTTTGGTGTGGGAGTTGTAGCCTAAAACGCGTTTTCAGAACATTCCATTGGCCAAATAGGAGATATATTATTTCGTCGTTTTTTGGCGCCGCCCTGTTGGCGAAATTTTCCAAAGACAATTTTCCTTTGCCAAATAACTCCCGCCTACATTATTAATTCTTGGCCATATTTTTTATATAGACTCGGGTTTGCCCCTTGATGGTTCCCTTATAGTTTGAAGAACATTCCTTTGGCCAATTAGAAGATATACAATTTCCTCGTTTATTGCGCCCCCTAATGGCGAAATATTCCGAATTCTTTATTGAACGCCATTAAGGGTAGCACCGACATGAGTCTAAAATTTGGACTTGATCCGACGTCTACTTTTGGTATTCTTTGAATTTTTGCGTTTCGACGTAAAACGTAGCCAATAAACAAATATTCAAAACGCTACCGTTTCGTCGTCGAAGGACGGATAAAAAAGCTGTTGATGATTCCTTTGCGTGTGCGTCTGAAGATGTCGGGTGCAAAGTTTGGTGTTGATTGGTCAAGAAATGTGGGAGGAGTAGGGAAAAAACTGTTTTGCGGTTTTCGCGAATTAGCGAAAAATATTCATAGACGCAAATGGGCGTGGCCTAGCCCAAAAGATGCAGCAGACTCCAGTGCATCTGTGTGTACAAGTTTTTGGACTCTGGGAGGTTCGGTGTGGGAGTTATAGCCCCAAACGCGTATTCCTTGGTATAGCGCCACCTAGTGGCCGGCGTGTCTGGATTTTGTCGTCTGCTTAGAACTCAGGGCCCTGGATCTAGTCATGCAATTGGCGTGTCGGCACCTTTTACGGTTTGGGCTGTGGACCCACTTCTAGGGGGGAATAATAATAACTAGAACTGCAAGCAGTTATGCAGGGGTCCAAGAAGTGTGCATTTCGCCGGCACAACGCGAAGCATGTGTTCAAAAATTGAGAAACAGCGTATGCCAAAAGATGCAGCTGACTCCAGTGAATCTGTGGATATAAAGGTTTTGACTGTGGGAGCTTCGGTGTGGGAGTTATAGCCCAAAACGCGTTTTCAGAACATTCCATTGGCCAGTTAGGAGATATATTATTTCGTCGTTTATTTGCGACCCCTTGTGGCGAAATTTTCCAAAGACAATTTTCCTTTGCCAAATAACTCCCGCCCACATTAATAATTCTTGGCCATATTTTTTATATAGACTCGGGTTTGCCCCTTGATGGTTTCCTTTGAGTTTGAAGAACATTCCTTTGGCCAATAAGAAGATATACAATTTCCTCGTTTATTGCGCCCCCTAATGGCGAAATATTCCGAAAATTTTATTGAACGACATTAAGGTTAGCACCAACATGTCTGTAAAATTTGGACTCGTTCCGATGTCTACTTTTGGATTTTTCTGGATTTTTGATTTTCCACGTCTAATTTAGCTAATATACCAATATTCAAAACGCTACCGTTTCGTCGTCGACGGTCGGATCAAAAAACTGTCCGATAATTTCTTTGCGTGTGCGTCTGAAGATGTCGTGTGCAAAGTTTGGTGTTGATTGGTCAAGAAATGTGGGAGGAGTAGGGAAAAAACAGTTTTGCGGTTTTCGCGATTTTGCGAAAAAAAATTATGGACGCAAATGGGCGTGGCCTAGGCCAAAAGATGCAGCAGACTCCAGTGAATATGTGGGTACAAGTTTTTGACTGTGGGAGGTTCGGTGTGGGAGTTATAGCCCCAAACGCGTATTCCTTGGTATAGCGCCACCTAGTGACCGGCGCGTCTGGATTTTGTCGTCTGCTTAGTCCGAACAGATCTGGATCTAGTCATGCAATTCGCGTGTCGGCACCATTTACGGTTTGGGCTGTGGTCCCACTTTTAGGGGGGTAAGAATAATAGGAATAATAATCCTTACAAAAACAATAGGGATCCAACCTGTTGGCTTGGACCCCTAACTAGAACTGCAAGCAGTTATGCAGGGGTCCAAGAAGTGTGCATTTCGCCGGCACAACGCGACAAGAAATGTGCATTTCGCCGGAAAAACGCGAAGCATGTGTTCAAAACGCTACCCTGAACCTGTGGAGTAGCGAGAAGTCAGTGTAGCGTTTTCGCGGCGAAATTTTTGTAGAAGATATACAATTTCCTTGTTTATTGCGCCCCCTAATGGCGAAATTTTCCGAATTTTTTATCGAAGGTCATTAAGGTTAGCACCAACATGTGTCTAAAATTTGGACTCGATCCGATGTCTAATTTTGGAATTTTTTGTTTTTTTTATTTTCCACGTCTAATTTAGCTAATAAAAGAATATTCAAAACTCTACCGTTTCGTCGTCGAAGGTCGGATCAAAAAACTGTATATGATTTCTTTGCGTGTGCATCTGAAGATGCCGTGTGCAAAGTTTGGTGTTGATTGGTCAAGAAATGTGCGAGGAGTAGCGAAAAAACAGTTTTGCGGTTTTCGCGATTTAGCGAAAAATATTCATGGACGCAAATGGGCGTGGCCTAGGCCAAAAGATGCAGCAGACTCCAGTGAATCTGTGTGTACAAGGTTTTGAATGTGGGAGGTTCGTTGTGGGAGTTATAGCCCCAAACGCGTCTTTCCTTGGTATAGCGCCACCTAGTGGCCGGCGTGTCTGGATTTGGTCGTCTGCTTAGAACTCAGGGCCCTGGATCTAGTCATGCAATTGGCGTGTCGGCACCATTTACGGTTTGGGCTGTGGACCCACTTCTAGGGGGGAATAATAATAACTAGAACTGCAAGCAGTTATGCAGGGGTCCAAGAAGTGTGCATTTCGCCGGCACAATGCGACAAGAAATGTGCATTTCGCCGGCACAACGCGAAGCATGTGTTCAAAACGCTACCCTGAACCTGTGGATACAAAGGATTTGATTGGTAGGAGTAGCGAGAAGTCAGTGTAGCGTTTTCGCAGCGAAATTTTGTAGAAGATATAACATTTTCTCGTTTATTGCGCCCCCTAACGGCGAAATTGTCCGAAATTTTTATCGAACATCAATAGGGTTAGCACCAACATGTGTGTAGAATTTGGACTCGATCCGATGTCTAATTTTGGATTTTTTTGGATTTTTGATTTTCCACATCTAATTTAGCTAATATACCAATATTCAAAACGCTACCGTTTCGTCGTCGAACGTCGGATCAAAAAACTGTTGATGATTCCTTTGCGTGTGCGTCTGTAGATGTATCGTGCAAAGTTTGGTGTTGATTGGTCAAGAAATGTGGGAGGAGTAGGGAAAAAACAGTTTTGCGGTTTTCGCGATTTAGCGAAAAATATTCATGGACGCAAATGGGCGTGGCCTAGGCCAAAAGATGCAGCAGACTCCAGTGCATCTGTGTGTACAAGGTTTTGGACTCTGGGAGGTTCAGTGTGGGAGTTATAGCCCCAAACGTGTTTCTCCTTGGTATAGCGCCACCTAGTGGCCGGCATGTCTGGATTTGGTTATCTGAGTAGCGGTGCCGTTACTGGTTCTAGTCATGTAATTGGCGCGTGTGCACCATTTACGGTTTGGGCTGTGGTTCCACTTTCACGGGGAGGTAGTATAATAATAATAAAAAAAAAATCCTTACAAAAACAATAGGGATCCAACCTGTTGGCTTGGACCCCTAACTAGAACTGCAAGCAGTTATGCAGGGGTCCAAGAAGTGTGCATTTCGCCGGCACAACGCGACAAGAAATGTGCGTTTCGCCGGCACAACGCGAAGCATGTGTTCAAAACGCTACCGTGAACCTGTGGATATAAAGGTTTTGACTGTGAGAGGTTCGGTGTGGGAGTTTCGGCCACAAACGCGTTTTTTTAGCCCCCTAATAAAAAATACACAATGTCGTCGTTTTTGGCGGCCCCTTTTGGCGAAATTTTCCGAAGAGAATTCTCCTTGTGGCGAAAATTTCCGCATTTTTTATCGAACGTCATTAAGGTTAGCACCAACATGTGTGTAGAATTTTGACTCGATCCGATGTCTAATTTTGGATTTTTTTGGATTTCTGATTTTCCACGTCTAATTTAGCTAATAAACCAATATTCAAAACTCTACCGTTTCGTCGTCGAAGGTCGGATCAAAAAACTGTCTAAGATTTCTTTGCGTGTGCGTCTGAAGATGCCGTGTGCAAAGTTTGGTGTTGATTGGTCAAGAAATGTGGGAGGAGTAGCGAAAATACAGTTTTGCGGTTTTCGCGATTTAGCGAAAAATATTCATAGACGCAAATGGGCGTGGCCTAGGCCAAAAGATGCAGCAGACTCCAGTGCATCTGTGGGTACAAGTTTTTGACTGTGGGAGGTTCGGTGTGGGAGTTATAGCCCCAAACGCGTATTCCTTGGTATAGCGCCACCTAGTGGCCGGCATGTCTGGATTTTGTCGTCTGCATAGTCTTCACGTACCTGGATCTAGTCATGTAATTGGCGTGTGTGCACCATTTACGGTTTGGGCTGTAGTACCACTTTCTTGGTAGGAAGTATAATAATAATAATAAGAAAAATCCTTACAAAAACAATAGGGATCCAACCTGTTGGCTTGGACCCCTAATAATAAAAAAAATCCTTACAAAAACAATAGGGATCCAACCTGTTGGCTTGGACCCCTAATAATAGGAATAATCCTTACAAAAACAATAGGGATCCAACCTGTTGGCTTGGACCCCTAATAATAATCCTTACAAAAACAATAGGGATCCAACCTGTTGGCTTGGACCCCTAACTAGAACTGCAAGCAGTTATGCAGGGGTCCAAGAAGTGTGCATTTCGCCGGCACAACGCGACAAGAAATGTGCATTTCGCCGGCACAACGCGTAGCAAGTATTCAAAACGCTACCGTGAACAACATGTGGATATAAAGGTTTTGATTGTGGGAGCTTCGGTGTGGGAGTTATAGCCTAAAACGCGTTTTCAGAACATTCCATTGGCCAAATAGGAGATAGACAATGTCGTCGTTTTTTGGAGCCGCCCTGTTGGCGAAATTTTCCAAAGACAATTTTCCTTTGCCAAATAACTCCCGCCTACATTATTAATTCTTGGCCATATTTTTTATATATACTCGGGTTTGCCCCTTGATGGTTCCCTTATAGTTTGAAGAACATTCCTTTGGCCAATTAGAAGATATACAATTTCCTCGTTTATTGCGCCCCCTAATGGCGAAATATTCCGAATTTCTTATTGAACGCCAATAAGGGTAGCACCGACATGTGTCTAAAATTTTGACTTGATCCGATGTCTACTTTTGGTATTCTTTGAATTTTTGCGTTTCGACGTAAAACGTAGCCAATAAACAAATATTCAAAACGCTACCGTTTCGTCGTCGAAGGTCGGATCAAAAAACTGTTGATGATTCCTTTGCGTGTGCGTCTGAAGATGTTGTGTGCAAAGTTTGGTGTTGATTGGTCAAGAAATGTGGGAGGAGTAGGGAAAAAACTGTTTTGCGGTTTTCGCGATTTAGCGAAAAATATTCATGGACGCAAATGGGCGTGGCCTAGCCCAAAAGATGCAGCAGACTCCAGTGCATCTGTGGGTATAACGTTTTTGACTGTGGGAGGTTCGGTGTGGGAGTTATAGCCCCAAACGCGTATTCCTTGGTATAGCGCCACCTAGTGGCCGGCATGTCTGGATTTTGTCGTCTGCGTAGTCGCCACGGATCTTGATCTAGTCATGCATTTGGCATGTCTGCACCATTTACGGTTTGTGCTGTGGGCCCACTTCTAGGGGGGGAATAATAATAACAAGAAATGTGCATTTCGCCGGAAAAACGCGAAGCATGTGTTCAAAACGCTACCCTGAACCTGTGGAGTAGCGAGAAGTCAGTGTAGCGTTTTCGCGGCGAAATTTTTGTAGAAGATATACAATTTCCTCGTTTATTGCGCCCCCTAATGGCGAAATTTTCCGAAATTTTTATCGAAGGTCAATAAGGTTAGCACCAACATTTGTCTAAAATTTGGACTCGATCCGATGTCTAATTTTGGAATTTTTTGGTTTTTTAATTTTCCACGTCTAATTTAGCTAATAAAAGAATATTCAAAACTCTACCGTTTCGTCGTCGAAGGTCGGATCAAAAAACTGTATATGATTTCTTTGCGTGTGCGTCTGAAGATGCCGTGTGCAAAGTTTGGTGTCGATTGGTCAAGAAATGTGCGAGGAGTAGCGAAAAAACAGTTTTGCGGTTTTCGCGATTTAGCGAAAAATATTCATAGACGCAAATGGGCGTGGCCTAGGCCAAAAGATGCAGCAGACTCCAGTGCATCTGTGTGTACAAGTTTTTGGACTCTGGGAGGTTCGGTGTGGGAGTTATAGTCCCAAACGTGTTTCTCCTTGGTATAGCGCCACCTAGTGGCCGGCATGTCTGGATTTGGTTATCTGAGTAGCGGTGCCGGTACTGGTTCTAGTCATGCAATTGGCGCGTGTGCACCATTTACGGTTTGGGCTGTAGTCCAACAAGTACGGGGGGAAGAATAACTAGAACTGCAAGCAGTTATGCAGGGGTCCAAGAAGTGTGCATTTCGCCGGCACAACGCGACAAGAAATGTGCATTTCGCCGGAAAAACGCGAAGCATGTGTTCAAAACGCTACCCTGAACCTGTGGAGTAGCGAGAAGTCAGTGTAGCGTTTTCGCGGCGAAATTTTTGTAGAAGATATACAATTTCCTCGTTTATTGCGCCCCCTAATGGCGAAATTTTCCGAAATTTTTATCGAAGGTCAATAAGGTTAGCACCAACATGTGTCTAAAATTTGGACTCGATCCGATGTCTAATTTTGGAATTTTTTGGTTTTTTAATTTTCCACGTCTAATTTAGCTAATAAAAGAATATTCAAAACTCTACCGTTTCGTCGTCGAAGGTCGGATCAAAAAACTGTATATGATTTCTTTGCGTGTGCGTCTGAAGATGCCGTGTGCAAAGTTTGGTGTTGATTGGTCAAGAAATGTGCGAGGAGTAGCGAAAAAAAATATTCATAGACGCAAATGGGCGTGGCCTATACCAAAAGATGCAGCAGACTCCAGTGAATCTGTGTGTACAAGGTTTTGAATGTGGGAGGTTCGGTGTGGGAGTTATAGCCCCAAACGTGTCTTTCCTTGGTATAGCGCCACCTAGTGGCCGGCGTGTCTGGGTTTGGTCGTCTGCGTAGTCCGAAGAGATCTGGATCTAGTCATGTAATTGGCGTGTGTGCACCATTTACGGTTGGGGCTGTGGTACCACTTTTAGGGGGGTAAGTATAATAATAACTAGAACTGCAAGCAGTTATGCAGGGGTCCAAGAAGTGTGCATTTCGCCGGCACAACGCGAAGCATGTGTTCAAAAATTGAGAAACAGCGTGTGCCAAAAGATGCAGCTGACTCCAGTGAATCTGTGGATATAAAGGTTTTGACTGTGGGAGCTTCGGTGTGGGAGTTATAGCCCAAAACGCGTTTTCAGAACATTCCATTGGCCAGTTAGGAGATGTATTATTTCGTCGTTTATTTGCGCCCCCTTGTGGCGAAATTTTCCAAAGACAATTTTCCTTTGCCAAATAACTCCCGCCCACATTAATAATTCTTGGCCATATTTTTTATATAGACTCGGGTTTGCCCCTTGATGGTAACCTTATAGTTTGAAGAACATTCCTTTGGCCAATCAGAAGATATACAATTTCCTTGTTTATTGCGCCCCCTAATGGCGGAATTTTACGAAATTTTTATCGAACGTCATTAAGGTTAGCTCCAACATGTGTGTAGAATTTGGACTCGATCCGATATCTAATTTTGGATTTTTTGGGATTTTTAATTTTCCACGTCTAATTTAGCTAATAAACAAATATTCAAAACTCTACCGTTTCGTCGTCGAAGGTCGGATCAAAAAACTGTATACGATTTCTTTGCGTGTGCGTCTGAAGATGCCGTGTGCAAAGTTTGGTGTTGATTGGTCAAGAAATGTGGGAGGAGTAGGGATAAAACAGTTTTGCGGTTTTCGCGATTTTGCGAAAAAAAATTATAGACGCAAATGGGCGTGGCCTATGCCAAAAGATGCAGCAGACTCCAGTGAATCTGTGTGTACGAGGTTTTGAATGTAGGAGGTTCGGTGTGGGAGTTATAGCCCCAAACGCGTCTTTCCTTGGTATAGCGCCACCTAGTGGCCGGCGTGTCTGGATATTGTCGTCTGCTTAGAACTCAGGACCCTGGATCTAGTCATGCAATTGGCGTGTCGGCACCATTTACGGTTTGGGCTGTGGACCCACTTCTAGGGGGGAATAATAATAATAATAAAAAAAATCCTTACAAAAACAATAGGGATCCAACCTGTTGGCTTGGACCCCTAATAATAGGAAAAATCCTTACAAAAACAATAGGGATCCAACCTGTTGGCTTGGACCCCTAATAAAAAAAATCCTTACAAAAACAATAGGGATCCAACCTGTTGGCTTGGACCCCTAACTAGAACTGCAAGCAGTTATGCAGGGGTCCAAGAAGTGTGCATTTCGCCGGCACAACGCGACAAGAAATGTGCATTTCGCCGGCACAACGCGAAGCATGTGTTGAAAACGCTACCCTGAACCTGTGGATACAAAGGATTTGACTGTGGTAGGAGTAGCGAGAAGTCAGTGTGGCGTTTTCGCGGCGAAATTTTGTAGAAGATATACAATTTCCTCGTTTATTGCGCCCCCTAATGGCGGAATTTCCCGAAATTTTTATCGAACGTCATTAAGGTTAGCACCAACATGTGTGTAGAATTTGGACTCGATCCAATGTCTAATTTTGGATTTTTTTGGATTTTTAATTTTCCACGTCTAATTTAGCTAATAAACCAATATTCAAAACTCTACCGTTTCGTCGTCGAAGGTCGGATCAAAAAACTGTCTAAGATTTCTATGCGTGTGCGTCTGAAGATGTCGTGTGCAAAGTTTGGTGTCGATTGGTCAAGAAATGTGGGAGGAGTAGGGAAAAAACAGTTTTGCGGTTTTCGCGATTTAGCGAAAAATATTCATAGACGCAAATGGGCGTGGCCTAGGCCAAAAGATGCAGCAGACTCCAGTGCATCTGTGTGTACAAGTTTTTGGACTGTGGGAGGTTCGGTGTGAGAGTTATAGCCCCAAACGCGTATTCCTTGGTATAGCGCCACCTAGTGGCCGGCGTGTCTGGATTTTGTCGTCTGCATAGTCTTCACTGACCTGGATCTAGTCATGCAATTGGCGTGTGTGCAACATTTACGGTATGGGCTGTATTCCCACTTTCTTGGTAGGAAGTATAATAAAAATAATAAAAATCCTTACAAAAACAATAGGGATCCAACCTGTTGGCTTGGACCCCTAAAAATCCTTACAAAAACAATAGGGATCCAACCTGTTGGCTTGGACCCCTAATAAAAAAAATCCTTACAAAAACAATAGGGATCCAACCTGTTGGCTTGGACCCCTAACTAGAACTGCAAGCAGTTATGCAGGGGTCCAAGAAGTGTGCATTTCGCCGGCACAACGCGAAGCATGTGTTCAAAAATTGAGAAACAGCGTGTGCCAAAAGATGCAGCTGACTCCAGTGAATCTGTGGATATAAAGGTTTTGACTGTGGGAGCTTCGGTGTGGGAGTTATAGCCCAAAACGCGTTTTCAGAACATTCCATTGCCCAGTTAGGAGATATATTATTTCGTCGTTTATTTGCGACCCCTTGTGGCGAAATTTTCCAAAGACAATTTTCCTTTGCCAAATAACTCCCGCCCACATTAATAATTCTTGGCCATATTTTTTATATAGACTCAGGTTTGCCCCTTGATGGTTTCCTTTGAGTTTGAAGAACATTCCTTTGGCCAATAAGAAGATATACAATTTCCTCGTTTATTGCGCCCCCTAATGGCGAAATATTCCGAAAATTTTATTGAACGACATTAAGGTTAGCACCAACATGTATGTAAAATTTGGACTCGTTCCGATGTCTACTTTTGGATTTTTCTGGATTTTTGATTTTCCACGTCTAATTTAGCTAATATACCAATATTCAAAACGCTACCGTTTCGTCGTCGACGGTCGGATCAAAAAACTGTCCGATAATTTCTTTGCGTGTGCGTCAGAAGATGTCGTGTGCAAAGTTTGGTGTTGATTGGTCAAAAAATGTGGGAGGAGTAGGGAAAAAACTGTTTTGCGGTTTTTGCGATTTTGCGAAAAATATTCATAGACGCAAATGGGCGTGGCCTATGCCAAAAGATGCAGCAGACTCCAGTGAATATGTGGGTACAAGTTTTTGACTGTGGGAGGTTCGGTGTGGGAGTTATAGCCCCAAACGCGTATTCCTTGGTATAGCGCCACCTAGTGACCGGCGTGTCTGGATTTTGTCGTCTGCTTAGAACTCAGGGCCCTGGATCTAGTCATGCAATTGGCGTGTCGGCACCATTTACGGTTTGGGCTGTGGACCCACTTCTAGGGGGGAATAATAATAAACTAGAACTGCAAGCAGTTATGCAGGGGTCCAAGAAGTGTGCATTTCGCCGGCACAACGCAAAGCATGTGTTCGAAATTGAGGAACGGCGTATGCCAAAAGATGCAGCTGACTCCAGTGAATCTGTGGATATAACGTTTTTGACTGTGGGAGCTTCGGTGTGGGAGTTATAGCCTAAAACGCGTTTTCAGAACATTCCATTGGCCAGTTAGGAGATATATTATTTCGTCGTTTATTTGCGCCCCCTTGTGGCGAAATTTTCCAAAGACAATTTTCCTTTGCCAAATAACTCCCGCCCACATTAATAATTCTTGGCCATATTTTTTATATAGACTCGGGTTTGCCCCTTGATGGTTCCCTTATAGTTTGAAGAACATTCTTTTGGCCAATTAGAAGATATACAATTTCCTCGTTTATTGCGCCCCCTAAGGGCGAAATATTCCGAATTCTTTATTGAACGCCATTAAGGGTAGCACCGACATGTGTGTAGAATTAGGACTCGATCCGATGTCTACTTTTGGATTTTTTTGTATTTTTGATTTTCCACGTCTAATTTAGCTAATAAACAAATATTCAAAACTCTACCGTTTCGTCGTCGAAGGTTGGATCAAAAAACTGTCTAAGATTTCTTTGCGTGTGCGTCTGAAGATGCCGTCTGCAAAGTTTGGTGTCGATTGGTCAAGAAATGTGGGAGGAGTAGGGAAAAAATAGTTTTACGGTTTTCGCGATTTAGCGAAAAATATTCATAGACGCAAATGGGCGTGGCCTAGGCCAAAAGATGCAGCAGACTCCAGTGCATCTGTATGTACAAGTTTTTGGACTCTGGGAGGTTCGGTGTGGGAGTTATAGCCCCAAACGCGTATTCCTTGGTATAGCGCCACCTAGTGGCCGGCGTGTCTGGATTTTGTCGTCTGCTTAGAACTCAGGGCCCTGGATCTAGTCATGCAATTGGCGTGTCGGCACCTTTTACGGTTTGGGCTGTGGACCCACTTCTAGGGGGGAATAATAATAAAAAAAATCCTTACAAAAACAATAGGGATCCAACCTGTTGGCTTGGACCCCTAAAAAAATCCTTACAAAAACAATAGGGATCCAACCTGTTGGCTTGGACCCCTAATAAAAATACAATAACATTTTGTCAAATTCTTTGAGTTCCTTTATTCAAATTGAAAAGCTATAGCGTCCCCGTGATTGCAATCCACTTCGCCACGCTCCGTGTGTTGCGATATTCAAATGACATTTCAATCCGCAAAACGGAATCCAAAACGGAATCCAAAGAGGAATCCAAAGAGGAATCCAAAAAGTCAATATGCAAAGTGGCAAACGTATCAGCCACCAGCGGGAACTACGTCACTTTCTATTGTGTCAGACTGTTTTATGTGTGGGGGGAGGGAGTTCCAGAGCCTGGGTGCTGAACAGCTGAATGACCGGGCACCCATTGTAGTGAGTCGTGATGTGGGGATACATAGTAGTCCAGCAGAGGTTGAGCGGAGGGAGCGGGAGGGAGTGTATTCTTGGAGGAGGTCGCAGAGGTAACTGGTGGCTAGGTTGTGGAGAGCTTTGTAGGTGAGGAGTGGGTGGAGACGGTGGGTCTCCCGACCCTATGTTTCGCACCCAGTGCCTGTAGCACTTTGGAAATCTTTGTGTTTACCACACTGGCGTCAAAACGTACCCGTGAGGATAAGTCGTCTATCCTATCTCCCAGAACACGCACTCTATCTACTGCATCTGTGTCTTCAACACGATTGTTCTCCACATCATCGGCCAAACTTCGGAGCGTATCAATAATCACCATTGGTGACCATGGACCTGACACATACGAACTAGAAGTGAACAAGGAAATCACGAGCAAGTGACGTAGTTCCCGCCCAGACGCTGATTGGCTGATACGTTTGCCACTTTGCATATTGACTTTTTGGATTCCTCTTTGGATTCCCTCTTTGGATTCCGTTTTGGATTCCGTTTTGCGGATTGAAATGTCATTTGAATATCGCAACACACGGAGCGTGGCGAAGTGGATTGCAATCACGGGGACGCTATAGCTTTTCAATTTGTATAAAGGAACTCAAAGAATTTGACAAAATGTTATTCTATTTGTATTGTTAGAACTTTTGCAAATTTAATTGAGGATTGCATTGTCACTTTGCATTTTAAAATACACTTTGAATAACGTATTTACAAATTACATTATAAAATTGCATAATGCATTGTCAAATGCATAATGGAATTCCAAATTGCATTGCCATTTGAATTTTGCTACATATATGCTTCCATAGAAAGTAAGCAAAAGTCTTGGATTTGAAAACCTGGCTTCATGTAAGGAAGTATGCTCCATTCATGGAACCAGCTGATTTCACAAATTAGTTCTCCTACGAGCTGTGCTCTTCAGCCTGAAGAGCTGTACCCACACATGCACTGGTTTAGTGCATTGGTGGGGCAAATACATGGTTAGTAGTACTTCTACTTGCTGAAGGCGGGTTTTCCACCTCTGAATGATGATCTGGTGATGGTCTGCACGACATACACTGTTCCATTTTTTCTTTGTTTTATTAAGAGAGATGGTAGCAGCCCTGAATCCGAATTACCAGCCCCCATCCAGAGACCTACTGTCCAATACTTAAGTACCTGCTTGGTACAAGGTAGAGAGGGAGAGAGTGAACGAGGAGTTGAGGGAGGTGAAGGAAGTAGCGCTGACCAGTGACGGATGGACAAGCGTCGCACAGGACCATTATCTCTCAGTGACGGCCCACTTCATTAAGTCAGGCTCAGGCAGGGTGACGGAGAGAGTTCTTCAGACCAAACCTGTCTACCAAGCGCAGACAGGAGTGAATGTGGCTGCAGAAATTAGCCTTATATTGGAAGAATTTCACATCAAAGAGAAGGTGGTGGTGATTACAATGGACAACACCATGAATATGGATGTGGCGGCAAGGATAATGAAGTACATCAAGTTGCCTTGCTTTGCTCATTGTCTTAATCTTGCGGCACAGAAGCTCTACACAGATCAAAGTATTGCCAGGTGGGCTGCCCGAATCCGCACAGTGGTAGTGTGGCTGAAGAGAGCAGTCTTGGCAAAACCAGTCCTCAAAGAGAAGCAACACCTCCTAAGTATGTATCCATTATTATTTTCAATAAAAAAGAGCTATATTTATATGTATATAAATATCCTAGCTAACTAATATTTTTATATTTTAAGACCTTCCTGAGCACAGACTGGTGTTGGATGTGAAGACCAGATGGAATACATTGTTCCTGATGGTTGAAAGGTTCATTGAGCAATACCCTGCCATTCAGGCAACTTGTATGGACCCTCGCCTGAGAAGATCAATGGAAAGAGATAGGTAAGGTTGTAGAGGCTTATTTGTTTTTTTTATTATGTTTAGAGCAATACACTTTATAGGCTAGACTGTACAAAAGGCTGTTTGTGTGTGTTGTATGTTTTCTTTCAGACTGGAAAGAATCACAGAACAGGACCTTCATAAGGCTGAGGACTTTGTTGGTATAATGAGAGTCATGTACACGTCAACTCTTTGTGTTTCTGCGGAGCATACCCCAACTTGCAGCCAGATTTTGCCAATCATGCAGAAGCTGGAAGCCCACTTCAAAGTAGCAGATGGTTCAAGTTCAAGTTCAAGTGTACTTTATTGTCAAAAATCTATGTAACAGGGTTAGCACAGAAGTTTGAAATTGCGTTTGGCCAGACTCCAATGTGTAGTTAAAAAAACATTTAACAAAAAAACATATAACATTTAAATAAGACATTGACAATAATCTCACACACACACACACACACACACACACACACACACACACACACACACACACACACACACACACACACACACACACACACACACACACACACACACACACACACACACATAGCAGCAGAAGTACACATAGCAGCAGAAGTACACATAGCAGCAGAAGTACAATCAGTGGTCACAAGGTGCAACAGTAAAGTAAAATGCAACAGTAAAGTGCCAGTGACATGGTGAAGTTCATGTGGTTTTCTTCAGTGTGTTGATGAGTCTGATGGCTTGTGGAAAAAAGCTGTTACTCAGTCTGCTTGTACGGGACCGCAGGCTGCGGTACCGCTTCCCTGATGGTAGAAGGGAGAACAGACTGTGTGCTGGATGAGTTGTGTCTTTGATGATGTTCATTGCCCGCTTGGAACAGTGTGAAGTGTAAAGTTTCTGAATGGCTGGTAGGGGTGACCTGATGATCTTTTCTGCTGTCCTCACCACCCTCTGCAGTGCCTTCTTGTCTGCAGCTAGACAGCTGCCATGCCAGACAGAGACGTTGCTGGTCAGGATGCTCTCAATAGCACCTCTGAAGAAGGTGGTGAGGGCAGAAGTGGGGAGGTCAGCTCTTCTCATCCTTCTCAGGAAGTAGAGTCGTGTCTGCGCCTTCTTGACCAGCGCGGTGGTGTTGGTAGTCCATGAGAGGTCATTCGTGATGTGCACTCCCAGGAACTTTGTGCTGTTCACAGACTCTACTGCACTGCCGTTGATGATGAGTGGGATGTGTGTTGGTTGTTCCTTCCTGAAGTCTACAGTAATTTCTTTTGTTTTGTTGACGTTGAGAAGCAGATTGTTCCTCTCACACCAGTTGATGAGTAGCTGTACCTCCTCTCTGTATGCTGAGTCATCATTGTCTTTGATGAGGCCCACCACTGTTGTGTCATCTGCAAATTTGATGATGTGATTCGTTTCAAATTTGGCACAGCAGTCGTGGGTCATCAGCGTGAACAGCAGGGGGGATAGCACACATCCTTGCGGCACCCCCGTGTTTATGATGGTGGTCGCTGAGGAGTTGTTTCCGACTCTGACTGTCTGCGGTCTGTTAGTAAGAAAGTCCAGCAGCCAGTTGCACAGTGAAGTGCTGATGCCTATTTTACTCAGCTTGTCCACAAGATGTTGGGGGATGACGGTGTTGAACGCAGAGCTGAAGTCTATGAACAACATCCGTGCGTGACTGTTTTTATTCTCCAGATGAGCCAGGCAGAGGTGGAGTGCTGTTGCTATGGCGTCATCAGTGGAGCGCTTGGGGCGGTAGGCAAATTGGTATGGATCCAGAGTAGTGGGGAGGGTGGATGTTAGGTGGGCCTTTACCAGTCTCTCAAAGCACTTCATCATGATGGGGGTGAGTGCTATGGGTCTGTAGTCGTTCAGTGATGATACCGGTGACTTCTTGGGTAGTGGTACGATGGTGGTAGCTTTGAAACTTGCTGGTATGATGGCTTGGTTCAGAGAGGTGTTGTAGATGTCTGTGAGGACGTCGGTGAGTGAGTGCACAGTCTCTGAGCACACGCCCGGGTATGTTGTCAGGACCTGCAGCTTTCCTGGGGTTCACCTTGAGTAGGGTCGTCCTCACGTCCGCTGGGTCCAGTTGAAGTGTTGTGCTGTCAGGGTTTACGTTTTTTTTTTTGGGTGTTGTGGTGTTATTTTCTTCAAACCGGCTGAAGAAGGTGTTGAGTGAGTTGAGGAAGTCTGTGTTGTCCTCACACGGTGGGGGGGATGGTTTGTAGTCTATGATTGACTGGATGCCTTGCCACAGGCGTCTTGGGTCCTTTGTGTCAGTGAAGTATGAGTTTATTTTTTGTCCATATGCACGCTTGGCTGCTCTCACGCCCCGGTGCAAGTTGGCCCTGGCAGACTTGAGGGCCTCCTTGTCCCCAGACTTGTCCCTCCTTGTCCCCAAACATCCCCAGATGTTGCGTGCCCTCAGGAGCTCACGTACCTCCCTGGTGAACCAGGGTTTTTCGTTTGCTCTCACTGTAATGTCCTTGGTGACGGTAACATCTTCCATGCATTTTGTTATGTATCCAGTTACAGAGTCTGTGTATTCGGTGAGGTTGACGTCCTGGTTGGTGGTGGCCGCCTCCCTGAAAACCGACCAGTCTGTGCATTCAAAACAGTCCTGTAGAGCTGCTGTGGAGCCCTCTGGCCAGGCCCTGATCTGTTTCACAGTTGGCTTGCTTCTCGTCAACAGAGGTCTGTAGGCTGGGATTAGCATAACAGAGAGATGGTCTGATGAACCCAGGTGGGGGTGGGGAACAGCTCTGAAGGCCTGTCTGATGTTGATGTAGACCTGGTGAAGTGTGTTCTCTCCCCTTGTTGCAAAGTTCACACACTTGTGATAGTGTGGCATTACTGTTTTCAATTTGGCCTGATTAAAATCGCCAGCGATTACGCAGACCGAGTCCGGGTGTGTGTTTTGTAGTGTACTCACAGACTTGTACAGAATGGAGAGTGCCTCCTTTGTGTTGGCGCTGGGGGGAAGGTAAACGGCTGTGATGTTGACGGTATTGAAATCACGCGGCAGGTAGAATGGACGGCAGTTGAGGGTTAAAAACTCAATGTTCTCTGAGCAGTGACTTGTAATGACTGCTGCGTTTGTACACCAGTTGTTATTGATATAAATGCACACACCACCTCCTCGAGATTTACCCGTGCTGGCGTGGTTTCTGTCAGCGCGGAATGTTGTAAACCCATCCAGTTTAATTACGCTGTCCGGAACGTTGTTGTGAAGCCACGTCTCGGTTAGGATGATCACGTTGCATTCTCTAGATGGTGAGGACCTCCTTCTCTGCCACTGTCAAGAGAAAGGTCTGGGATGACCTCTCTAAGCAGTACAAAGTAAGTTCAGGGTGTCCGTGGGTCCAATACTAATAATAAATAGTAATGGTTAAATTGACTAGAATTACCCCTACCTAATTTAGTTTGACTTGAATTTGACTTGTATGTCTTATAATTTGCTCTAACAGGAGAAAGAGCTAAGGAAAAATTATGTATATGATAATATCAATGCCATGCCTCTGTCCCCTGTCTTGAGTGTCATTCTGAGCCATGTTGCTTTCATCTGCTTTTTTTTCAGATTCCACCACAAAAGAGGTCGACCCCCCTGACTGCACTCGGTGAACTCTTTGTGGAGGAAGACAGGGCCCTAACCATCAGTGCCAGTGGTAATGTGGACGGTGCCAACACGCGGACTGATGCAGAGAGGACAAGAAAGGAGTTGGAGCTGTATAGAAGCCTATCTGATGTGTTGACCTCAACAAATACCGTAATCTGGTGGTTTGAGAGAAAGGAGACTTTACCGATCTTGTTTGAGCTTAGTGCTAGGTACTTGTGTCCCCAAGCATCCTCCACTCCATCTGAGCGCACTTTCTCAACTGCTGGGGACACAATTAGTCTGGAAAGGGCCCGTCTCCTCCCAGAAAAGGCAGATATGATTATCTTCCTCCATAAGAATTCTAACTGAGAATGGATAGATGCAAGTTACTGCAACTTTATCATTAGTAACCACGTAGATGGCAAATATAAACGAATATGTTATGTTGTATATATGATCATTTGAAATATATGAAAATGCCCTCACAATAAATCTGCCAGTTTGCACGTTGACTTTCATTGTCATTGTATCCTTTTAATCTCAAAGTGCTATTAGAAAGAGTTATTAACGAATTATGGTGCTCAATGTATAATCATTTATAGAAAAGTAGTTTGCCGATAATCCTATAAGGTTTTCATAATATAAAGTATCGGAAAAAGTATCGTGAAGGTATCGTATCGAATTAAAGGTATCGGTTTCGGTATCGGTATCGAAAATTTTCAAACGATACCCAACCCTCAAGGATCGGGACTTTAGATTACTATTAAATGTTGTTTAAATTATAACTTACTAGGTCTACTGCCAGTATTGTGACAGAACGTGCCTATTCCTTCTTCTCGGAATCGGCCTATAATCTTCTGTTGATCTCCGATCCGGAATTCTAATGCAGGTGGCATAAAGGCACATGCGCCCACACATCGTTTTCATGTTATTGCATGGGCTTGACGTGTGCATTCTTCCTACTGTCATCCCCGGAAAAACCCGTTTAATCACTGGCAGAAAATGAAATCAATAAGCTTTTGGAAACGAGTCATCGACATGTGCCCCCCCTGCATTCTTCGACCATTGACTTCAAAGACACGCCCACGTGATTTTTGTTTGCCTACCTGCCTATGTTTTGTGGATTAGAATATTTTTTTAATTTAATCATTCATTAATAACTACTTTAATGGAGTTAAGTGCGTTTTAATACTTATAATATAATTTATTTTCAAATGCAAATCTTTTTACAGCCCTCAAATTAAATCTATATACCCGCTGTAGGGGTTTTCTTAATTGAGCAAATCCATCACTACAATATTTTCCCATATCCTACATAGTGTAAATTATGTTCAAAAAGAATAAACCATTTATGTGCATTGACTTACTACACTTCATATTACATGAACGGCAACCTACTGATGGCTTTTGAATGCAACTCCGATCCGCCCATATTACTGGTTTATAAAACAGATTGATAGTGTGCAGAACAGGTTCAGTTGTGGACACGGGTTTACCTTCGCATTCATGATATAGACCAAATTAGGGCATATTGAAAGAAGCGTTGGATCAAGTGGGACTTCAATTCAAACTTATAGGAAAGTTAACAAGGTCTGTATTTATTACTTAGCCTACATAATTTGGAAGGATATTCATTTAGTTATCCACAGAATCTTATTTTGAATTGGCGGATGATTTCTAAATTAAGAGTTCTGCAGATGCCCTGATCATATATTATTTTGGTTTTGGCCTATCAAAGTACCTATTTACAAACCAATATTCTCGTTATTTTACAGAAGCGGGATGCATATGTCGTGGATTGTGGGCTAGTTTATTTTTGGTAGTATATATTTAAAAAAATAGATAAAGTAAAGTAGGTAGCCTAATATTTTTTTATGTATTATACATTATTGACATTAAAAGAACGATTTCTTTTTCATATGTGATTTCTTCATTAGGAAAGCACTTTAAATGGCTTTGTGTTTGAACAGTGCTGTATGAATTATCTTGCCTTGCGTTGCCAGCTCATCGGAACACAGATTTATAAATAGGGACAAGCATTACCCATGGCGACGACTAGTCGACCAAGAAGTAGAAATCAGCCTTTACCAGAAAGAGTGTTTGGAAGACAGATCTATTTTCTTTAGGTTTTGTTTGAATTTAATATCTGTGTAGTATCCCTATTTGTTGTGTTTACGTAACTTCAAATGTTTGTTTGTAATTAATTTGGCCTTATACCCTACATTTATAGTATATGTATTTGACACAAGCCGGTCTACAATTTTCAAAATTAAAATGTTTTTTTCAGGGGGAGGACAGGACAAAAACCCACATTGGCCAGTCATGAGAAATGTGTTATCACGCAAGCGATAATCAGAAAAGTGAAGCAGAAAACATTGAAAGGGATGTAAGATTAAATTAGATTATTTGTTAGAAAGAATTGGTACAAAGCAACCCGTCTGCTTTTAGACTGCGACAAGCCAGTGAGAACATTTGTTCCGCTTAACTTCGCATGCGTCTGAATGACTCAATTTCGATTGTTAACAGATCGACTAATGAACAAATTATCTCCTCTCTGATTAGTTTGGGGAATACACGTTGCCAGTCAGTTACAGGTGCGTGAATGCAACACCTATGGCTGAGCAATAAGGAAAAGTTAGAAAATATAAAAATGCAAGTCGGCTATGTGTGTCAGTAACATTTGGGGCTTGACTGAATAACTAATTTTAAGATGAGGTTGGATCAGGTTTATAGAATGTAATTTGAAAATGTGAAATTTTTTAAAAGAAAAGTACGAAAATGTGTAGTGCGTCAGTGTCGACTATCTTTCCCTGCCAGTTGGCCACTCAAAGAGCTCGGCCTTCCTCGCAGAGCTTCAATGTTACCAAAACGTTTCCAAAGGCACAAGGCTGCATAGGCATAATTCCAATTAGGCCTATCCTAAGGAAAATGGGTGGTTTGAACATTTTGTTGTTTGGATGAAATTGCACTACAGCACTAGCGCTATACACCTGTAGAGCAATCACCTAGGCTATGTGTTGGGGACGGATCACCATACAAGGAGAACACATAAAGAGGGTTGCTGTTGGCTCATGTTTTTTTTTTGTTTCTACCGACATTGTTTAAACTGTGAAAAAGTGGCTAAATACATCATCATTAAATACATCATTATTAAATGATGATCTATTCATTCAATTACCCCCCCCCCCCCCCCCCCCCCCCTTGCCTCGAAATGGCATTTCCTCGGACGCAACAGAGTTCTCCGTTGCGTCTCCAAAAAGTTCGGTATACGCTGTGACCAAAGGGGGCGCTTTAGCTCGCTGTCAAAACTAAATGGCAACAGCCCCCACCCCGTTTTATAACCAAGTCTGATACCTGGTATCTGGGCCTTATCTGACATGCTGAATCTTTCTGCTTCCTCAGGATCGATTTAGCTGTACCTTTATTATACGTTTTGGAAAACCTTGAAAAAATCGTGAAAACCGACCAGAAAATCCAAATGTTCCCAAATCGGTTACACATTCATCTTAATACTATCCAACCTCATGGTCAGGTCTGTTTTCAAAATGGTCAAGCTATGGTAAATATTCAGCACTGTAAAATGTTAATTACAATATATTAAATAAGCCTGGAATGTTTCAAGGATCGGCACATCAACACCTTAAGATGCCAATCAAATAATGTGACAAAGGGCGATGTTGCAACAGTAGAATATGCCTTTCCGTTTTTTACGGAACATTCTTCCCTCAAATTCCTTTATGTAATTTTAATTCAGGTGGCAATAAAGTACCCACACATAGATTTCCTTTTATTTTAATGATCCTACGGCATGACGTGTGCATTATTTCTTCATTTCAACCAGGAACAACCTTTTCATAACAGCATGCCAGAAATTCAAATCCATAAGCTTTCGGAATCAATTCATTGACAAGTGGCCACCCCGCATTCTTCCAGTCCAGACTGCATGGATACATACGTCCTGTCTTGATGCCCTAATGCTTTGTGGATTAGAGTACTCATTAATTTTCAAACATGGCATTTGCAACATATAGCAACATTAACATGGAATAAAAAGGCTCAAGTGGTTCCTCATCCGTTTCCACCCGAAACATGTTGTAGGTCCACGCTCACTCTTCATCTGCCTCTTCCAGGTGATGAGGGGCTGCCCGAGCCGGTCTGGCTGTCCCTTAAGGCTTAACCTTGCACTTTGAGCTCCGGCACATTTGGGCTAAATGTCCTTTATAAACGTCTTTGGCCCAAACACACTGAGGAGAATGGCACGCTTTTACCCTTCTCAGTCACTTCATTACCAGTAATGAAGTAAATGCTGTAGGATATGTAGCCGTAGCCTACGGAAATAACAGTCATCAAAACGATCACATCACAACAAACAACGTCTGTCTTTAATATACATAATCGAATTAAGAGGCATGATGTGTAGGCACTGGGCAGCATTGCTCTATATAATTAATAATAATCAACACAATTAATAATATAATTGCGTAGATTTGTTAAATGGTTTGAACGAAGATAAACGGTTGAACATTAATTTAGTTACGTCTTAAAGTGGAAATGAAGCAATGAGAACTGTGAACATTTTTTGGTTGTTTTTTCATTTTTGAAAATACATGGATTTTCATTAAACCTGAAATTCACCTAGTTTCACTGGAAAATGATATGTAGATAATGACTTTCGCAACTAGGGCGCGGCCATGTTTTAAAAAATGAGTTTTTGCTGAATATGGGAGATTTGTTCGCAGTCCCACCAATTGCCTGAAGCCAGATGCTGTGACAACTAGTGGTGGATTTAATGATTCGTTTCCGTGACCCAGTTTGCGTGATTCAGTTCGCCAAGAGTAGTCGTTCGCGAATCGTTCGTTCGTTCAGTCGAGTTTCCGGTAGCACTAACTCCACTGAGTCTGACTGACTCAGCTGAGAACCGGGCAATGGCGTGCATTCCATGATGCGATTTACCGCTAACTGAAACCATGCTGAACGAACAAACGATTCGCGAACGACTCCTCCCAGCTCAGTCAAGTTTCTGGTGAATCGATTCACCGGGAACTCGACTGAACTGGGAGGAGGCGTTCGCGAATCAGCCTAGTTTCCGGTAGCGGTGAATCGCATCATGGAATACACGCCATTGCACGGTTCTCAGCTGAGTCAGTCAGACTCAGTGGAGTTAGTGCTACCGGAAACTCGTTCGTTCGTTCAGTCGAGTTTCCGGTGAATTGAATGGTGAACGAGAGAAACAAACCGGTTTGGTTCGTTCGTCCTAAAGACTCGTTCATTCGAACCGGTTCGCGAACGAACAAGCCAACAATAGTGCCAACAATTTTTAATTTTAGTGGCTATAGTGCTGGAGATACGGACAGACCTGTCAAATCGGACCCGGGCGCTGCTCTTACAGTATGCGAAGAGAAAGAGCGTAGAAACGTGCTTGCCAGGCAGAGGAACGAGAGGTAAACTTAGCTTCTACTACTATAGAAACAGAGAAATTAGTACACTCACTGTTTGAAGATTGTCTGGTTTGCAGACTAGCTCGCTCCATGCTCTTGATAATTTTCTAATCCATAGCCAAAATAATCCATTGTTATCGGAAATAATCCATTTGCAAACACCGTCGGTTGCACTATTTTCGCATATTCATGTGCACACCCAAATGGCACGACAATTACTTGTATCGTGAAATGAAAAAACTGTAAGGCAGAGTAGTAGCCCAGCTGCTGCATCCGTGTACTACTTTTCATAGCTGTAAACAACATCCGGTGGACGGGCAGAGCCGGGAGATGTCAGTCATTATCTCCTCCATTCAACTAGTACCAGAACTAGTACCAAGAACCAGAGGACGCCTCTGCCGTCCTCCCATTGACTCCCATGTTAAAAAAGATAGTATTTTAAAAGTAGAATATCTTAAAAAGTATAAAATATTTAAAAGAATCTGAAAAGAAGCGCACGATTCCTAGCTATTCTGAACAATACATTTTTGTGAAGTCTCTAAGGAAAAAATTGAGGAGTGCCGGATCTTGTTCCGGCAGGATCCGGCTCAAATTAACCACTGATCCTAACTCGATAATTTTTCAACCTTTAACCTTTGTCCAAACCATTTAACAAATCAACACATTTGTATCTTCAATACTATCTAAACAGAATTTTGATACCATTTAAACTTCATTCAGAATCACAGTTTTAGTTTTCTACCGGCTTCCTTTTAGTTGGTCTCATTGATTTACGTTGAGACACACACACACACACACACACACACACACACACACACACACACACACACACACACACAGTGCAAGGCAATACATTTGACCTTTCAGATTCTTCAGATCGATTCATTATACATTTCTGCATTTTTAGCAATGATTAACTCTATTCATTCAGCAGTCAATTTATTTGTTTCCAACCATTTACATTTCTTAAATGGTGTGCATGTTTACATCGTTTACTCCTTTTAGACCTTTGAACTTCTGTTCAAATCCCTTCACTTGATTTAAGCCATTTAACATTTCTTTGTCTTAATCTATGTTTCTTTATTAAAAAATGAATTCAATCTCACTTTGTACTACAGCATTCACTGCTTTTTCTGCAGGAAATGCATTTTCTAGTTACTGATATTATTATTATTATTTTTTTTATTATTATTATTATTTTAACACATGGCATAGCCTACTATAGTGTTAATTCATGCAACCCCGGCAACCCCAGGCAAATTGTTTGCATGTTTGTGCTGTGTATAGCCTACTGGTGTTTAAGCTTATGTTGCAGTAACGACCTACCATGGTACGTCAAAATAGCAACACCAACTGCGCTATCCGCTAGTTCACTTAGACCAAGTCTTTTTTGGTCAGTTGCGCAACTGCTTTGTCGAACTGTAAGATAGCACCATGTATCATTTGCACCATGTATCATTATCACACGCCTCTGCTCTTCGCCGACAAACCTCTCAGGGTGAAAGAATGGCAAATAAAAATAATGGAAATAATTCTTTGTAAGCTCCTGAACACACTATGAACGTATGTTAATTGCACAACAATAAATTGTTACTCAAGGTAGCAAATATTCTAAAGTGCTGTCAAAACTTTTTTTTTTTTCCAAAAGCTCAAGGCGAATGCAGATGAATATGGAGGCTGTTGGATTTATATTTTTTGGTAAGTCTTGGTTTTAAATAATTGTTAAACGAAGCATAAATTACAAAATTAAGGATCCTAAATTATATAAATGCATTTTCTGTATTGAAATCTTTCTGTTATTGAGACCTGATACTATGGGTACAAGTATTCATTTAGATTCAGTAAAAAAAAAAAATACATTTATTCTGTGAATTCTCTTCCTCCATGAAACTAGTACTAACCATAATAACCAAAAATGGAGTACTAGTGACTGCAGCAACCTCAACGACAACTGCAGGCCAAGCTATGACTTCTGCAATACCAACGATAACAACTGCTGAACAAACGACCACAATCGAAGGACAAACAACAACTGCAGTACCAAAAATGACAACTTCTGCATCAACGACAACTTCTGCACCAACAACTACAACTGCTGCAACAACAACTACATCTGCTGCACCAACAATGACAACTGTAGCACAAACAACTACAAATGCTGCATCAACAACTACATCTGCTGCACCAACAACGACAACTAATGCACCAAAAACAACAGCTGCACCGACGACTACAACTGCTGCACCAACAACTACATCTGCTTCAACAACGACGACAACTGCAGCACCAACAATGACAACAGCACCACCAACAACGACAATTGCTGCAGAAATAACAACTGCAGCACCAACAATGACAACTGCCGCACCAACAACGACAACTGTGGCACCAACAACGACAACTGCTGCCCCCACAACCACAACTGCGGCATTAACAATGACAACTGCTGCACCAACGACGACAACTGAGGCACCAACAACGACAACTACTGAACCAAAAACAACAAGTGCTGCACCAACAACGACAACTGCGGCACCAACAACAACAACTGCTGCATCAACAACGACAACTGCTTCCCCAACAACAACAACTGCTGCACCAACAACGACAACTGTGGTACCAACAACAACTGCTGCACCAACAATGACAACTGCTGCACCAACAACGACAACTGTTGCACCAACAACGACAACTGCTGCACCAACAACGACAACTGCTGCACCAACAACGACAACTACAGAAACAACAACAACTGCTGCACCAACAACAACTGCGGTACCAACAACGACAACTGCTGCCCCAACAACAACAACTGCGGCACTAACGACGAGGACTGCTGCACCAACAACAATCACAACTGCGGCACCGACAACAACGACTTCGGCACCAACCACCACAACTGCTGCACCAACAACGACAACTGAAGCACCAACAACAACAACTGCTTCGACAAAAACAACAACTGCGGCACCAACAACGACAACTGCTGCACCCACAACGACAACTGCTTCCCCAATAACAACAACTGCTGCACCAACAACGACAACTGTGGTACCAACAACAACTGCTGCACCAACAATGACAACTGCTGCACCAACAACGACAACTGCTGCACCAACAACGACAACTACAGCAACAACAACAACTGCTGCACCAACAACAACTGCGGTACCAACAACGACAACTGCTGCCCCAACAACAACAACTGCGGCACTAACGACGATGACTGCTGCACCAACAACAACCACAACTGCGGCACCGACAACAACGACTTCGGCACCAACCACCACAACTGCTGCACCAACAACCACAACTGAAGCACCAACAACAACAACTGCTTCGACAAAAACAACAACTGCGGCACCAACAACGACAACTGCTGCACCCACAACAACAGCTGCACCAACAACAACAACTGTGGCACCAACAACGACAACTCCTGCACCCACAACTAGTACTGCAGCACCAACGACGACAACTGCTGCACTAACAACAACAACAACAACTGTAATACCAATAACAACTGCTGCACCAACAACGACAACTGCTTCCCCAACAACAACGACTGCTGCACCAACAACGACAACTGTGGTACCAACAACGACAACTGTTGCACCAACAACGACAACTGCTGCACCAACAACGACAACTGCTGCACCAACAACAACAACTGCTGCACCAACAACGACAACTGCTGCCCCAACAACCACAACTGCGGTACCAACAACGACAACTACTTCACCAGCAACAACAACTGCGGCACAAACAACGACAACTGCTTCACCAACAACAACAACAACTGCGGCACCAACAAAAACAACTGCTGCACCAACAACAACGACTGCGGCACCAACCACCACAACTGCTGCACCAACAACCATGACTGTAGCACCAACAACTGCTGCCCCAACGACAACAACTGCGGCACCAACAACAACAACTGCTGCCCCAACAACAACAACTGCGGTACCAACAACGACAACTGCTGCCCCAACAACAACAACTGCTACACCAACAACGACAACAGCTGCACCAACAACAACAACGGCAGCACCAACAACAACAACGGCTGACCCAACAACCAAAACTGCGGCACCAACAACGACAACTACTACTGCAGCACCAACGACAACAACTGCAGTACCAACGACCACAACTGTATCACCAACAACGCCAACTGCTGCCCCAACAACAACAACTGCAGCAACAACAATGAGAACTGCTGCCCCAACCACCACAACTGCTGCACCAACAACAACAACTGCTGCACCAACAACAACGACTGCGGCACCAACAACGACAACTGCTTCACCAACAACAACAACTACTGCGGCACCAACAACAACAACTGCTGCACCAACAACAACGACTGCGGCACCAAGCACCACAACTGCTGCACCAGGAACCACAACTGTAGCACCAACAACTGCTGCACCAACAACAACAACTGCGGCACCAACAACAACAACTGCTGCCCCAACAACAACAACTGCGGTACCAACAACGACAACAGCTGCACCAACAACAACGACTGCGGCACCAACAACGACAACTGCTTCACCAACAACAACAACAACAACTGCGGCACCAACAACCACAACTGCTGCACCAACAACAACGACTGCGGCACCAACCGCCACAACTGCTGCACCAACAACCACAACTGTAGCACCAACAACTGCTGCACCAACAACAACAACTGCGTCACCAACAACAACAACTGCTGCCCCAACAACAACAACTGCTACACCAACAACAACGGCTGCACCAACAAGAACAACGGCTGCACCAACAACCACAACTGCGGCACCAACAACGACAACTACTACTGCAGCACCATCAACGACAAATGCTACACCAACAACGGCTGAACTAACAACAACAACGGCTGCCCCAACAACCACAACTGAGGCACCAACAACTACTGCACCAACAACAACAAGTGCTGCACCAACAACGACAACTGCGGCACCAACAACAACAACTGCTGCATCAACAACGACAACTGCTTCCCCAACAACAACAACTGCTGCACCAACAACGACAACTGTGGTACCAACAACAACTGCTGCACCAACAATGACAACTGTTGCACCAACAACGACAACTGCTGCACCAACAACGACAACTGCTGCACCAACAACGACAACTGCTGCACCAACAACGACAACTACAGCAACAACAACAACTGCTGCACCAACAACAACTGCGGTACCAATAACGACAACTGCTGCCCCAACAACAACTACTGTGGCACTAACGACGACGACTGCTGCACCAACAACAACCACAACTGCGGCACCAACAACAACGACTTCGGCACCAACCACCACAACTGCAGCACCAACAACAACAACTGCTTCACCAACAACAACAACTGCGGCACCAACAACGACAACTGCTGCACCCACAACAACAGCTGCACCAACAACAACAACTGTGGCACCAACAACGACAACTCCTGCACCCACAACTAGTACTGCAGCACCAACGACGACAACTGCTGCACCAACAACAACAACTGTGATACCAATGACAACTGCTGCACCAACAACGACAACTGCTTCCCCAACAACAACGACTGCTGCACCAACAACGACAACTGTGGTACCAACAACGACAACTGTGGTACCAACAACGACAACTGTTGCACCAACAACGACAACTGCTGCACCAACAACGACAACTGCTGCACCAACAACAACTACTGCTGCACCAACAACAACTGCTGCACCAACAGCGACAACTGCTGCCCCAACAACCACAACTGCGGTACCAACAACGACAACTGCTTCACCAACAACAACAACTGCGGCACAAACAACGACAACTGCTTCACCAACAACAACAACAACTGCGGCACCAACAACAACAACTGCTGCACCAACAACAACGACTGCGGCACCAACCACCACAACTGCTGCACCAACAACCAAGACTGTAGCACCAACAACTGCTGCACCAACGACAACAACTGCGGCACCAACAACAACAACTGCTGCCCCAACAACAACAACTGCGGTACCAACAACGACAACTGCTGCCCCAACAACAACAACTGCGGTACCATCAACGACAACTGCTGCCCCAACAACAACAACTGCTACACCAACAACGACAACAGCTGCACCAACAACAACAACGGCTGCACCAATAATAACAACGGCTGACCCAACAACCAAAACTGCGGCACCAACAACGACAACTACTACTGCAGCACCAACGACAATAACTGCAGTACCAACGACCACAACTGTATCACCAACAACGCCAACTGCTGCCCCAACAACAACAACTGCGGCAACAACAACGAGAACTGCTGCCCCAACCACCACAACTGCTGCACCAACAACAACAACTGCTGCACCAACAACAACGACTGCGGCACCAACAACGACAACTGCTTCACCAACAACAACAACTACTGCAGCACCAACAACAACAACTGCTGCACCAACAACAACGACTGCGGCACCAACCGCCACAACTGCTGCACCAACAACCACAACTGTAGCACCAACAACTGCTGCACCAACAACAAACACTGCGGCACCAACAACAACAACTGCTGCCCCAACAACAACAACCGCGGTACCAACAACGACAACAGCTGCACCAACAACAACGACTGCGGCACCAACAACGACAACTGCTTCACCAACAACAACAACAACTGCGGCACCAACAACAACAACTGCTGCACCAACAACAACGACTGCGGCACCAACCACGACAACTGCTGCATCAACAACAACAACTGCGGCACCAACAACAACAACTGCTGCCCCAACAACAACAACTGCCGTACCAACAACGACAACAGCTGCACCAACAACAACGACTGCGGCACCAACAACGACAACTGCTTCACCAACAACAACAACAACTGCGGCACCAACAACAACAACTGCTGCACCAGCAACAACGACTGCGGCACCAACCACCACAACTGCTGCACCAACAACCACAACTGCTTCACCAACAACAACAACTGCTTCACCAACAACAACTGCTTCACCAACAACAACAACTGCGGCACCAACAACGACAACTGCTGCACCCACAACTTGTACTGCAGCACCAACGACGACAACTGCTGCACCAACAACAACAACTGTGATACTAACAACAACTGCTGCACCAACAACGACAACTGTTTCCCCAACAACAATGACCTCTGCACCAACAACAACAACTGCTGCACCAACAACAACTGCTGCACCAACAACGACAACTGCTGCCCCAACAACCACAACTGCTTCACCAACAACAACAACTGCGGCACCAACAACGACAACTGCTTCACCAACAACAACAACAACTGCTGCCCCAACAACCACAACTGCTTCACCAACAACAACTGCGGCACCAACAACGACAACTGCTTCACCAACAACAACAACAACTGCGGCACCAACAACAACAACTGCTGCACCAACAACAACGACTGCGGCACCAACCACCACAACTGCTGCCCCAACAACAACAACTGCGGCACCAACAACGACAACTGCTTCACCAACAACAACAACAACTGCTGCCCCAACAACCACAACTGCTTCACCAACAACAACAACTGCGGCACAAACAACGACAACTGCTTCACCAACAACAACAACAACTGCGGCACCAACAACAACAACTGCTGCACCAATAACCACGACTGTAGCACCAACAACTGCTGCACCAACAACAACAACTGCGGCACCAACAACAACAACTGCTGCCCCAACAACAACAACTGCTACACCAACAACGACAACAGCTGCACCAACAACAACAACGGCTGCCCCAACAACCACAACTGCGGCACCAACAACGACAACTGCTGCCCCCACAACCACAACTTCGGCACTAACAACGACAACTGCTGCACCAACAACGACAACTGCTGCCCCAACAACCACAACTGCGGCACCAACAACGACAACTGCTGCCCCAACAACAACAACTGCGGCACCAACAACGACAACTGCTGCCCCCACAACCACAACTTCGGCACTAACAACGACAACTGCTGCCCCAACAACCACAACTGCGGCACCAACAACGACAACTGCTGCCCCAACAACCACAACTTCGGCACTAACAACGACAACTGCTGCACCAACAACGACAACTGCAGCACCAACAACAACAACTGCTGCCCCAACAACAACAACTGGGGTACCAACAACGACAATTGCTGCCCCAACAACAACAACAACTGCGGTACCAACAACGACGACTGCTGCCGCAACAACAACAACAACAGCTGCACCAACAACAACAACGGCTGCACCTACAACAACAACGGCTGCCCCAACAACCACAACTGCTGCATCAACAACGACAACTGCTGCACCAACAACGACAACTACAGCAACAACGACAACCGCTGCACCCACAACGACAACTGCAGCACCAACAACAAATGCTGCACCAACAACTACAACTGCGGTACCAACAACGACAACTGCTGCACCAACAACAACAACTGAGATACCAACAACAACTGCTGCACCAACAACGACAACTGCTTCCCCAACAACAACGACTGCTACACCAACAACGACAACTGTGGTACCAACAACGACAACTGTTGCACCAACAACGACAACTGCTGCACCAACAACGACAACTGCTGCACCAACAACAACAACTGCTGCACCAACAACAACTGCTGCACCAACAACGACAACTGCTGCCCCAACAACCACAACTGCGGCACCAACAACGACAACTACTACTGCAGCACCAACAACCACAACTGCTACACCAACAACAACAACGGCTGCACCAACAACAACAACGGCTGCCCCAACAACAACAACTGCGGCACCAACAACGACAACTGCTGCCCCCACAAGCACAACTTCGGCACTAACAATGACAACTGCTGCACCAACAACGACAACTGCTGCCCCAACAACCACAACTGCGGCACCAACAATGACAACTGCTGCCCCAACAACAACGACTGCTGCACCAACAACGACAACTGAGGCACCAACGACAACTACTGCACCAACAACAACAAGTGCTGCACCAACAACGACAACTGCTGCATCAACAACGACAACTGCTGCACCAACAACAACGACTGCAGCACCAACCACCACAACTGCTGCACCAACAACAACGACTGCAGCACCAACCACCACAACTGCTGCACCAACAACCACGACTGTAGCACCAACAACTGCTGCACCAACAACAACAACTGCGGCACCAACAACAACAACTGCTGCCCCAACAACAACAACTGCGGTACCAACAACGACAACTGCTGCCCCAACAACAACAACTGCGGGACCAACAACGACAACTGCTGCCCCAACAACAACTGCTACACCAACAACGACAACAGCTGCACCAACAACAACAACTGTTGCACCAGCAACTGCTGCACCAACAACGACAACTGCTGCCCCAACAACAACGACTGCTGCACCAACAACGACAACTGTGGTACCAACAACGACAACTGTTGCACCAACAACGACAACTGCTGCACCAACAACG